>NC_143414.1:1364765-1516406 GCF_059467195.1 Physcomitrium patens
ACGTTTTGATTCAACATTAAGAAAGTGAAGACTTTTAACATAAATATTAATATTTCTAAAATATTAATGATGTTTTGTATAGCTTTGCCTTCAATTAAGAACTACTTGATTGAAGGATAAAATGTGACAACAAAGCAAAAGAATTAAGTGGTTGATAAGCTTAAGGTTTCTCAAAGAAAAGTTGGATTACTCATTATGAGTAGTATGCAATTTTTAATGGAACAATGGTTTGATGATAACGAAGGAAAATTGGAGAAAGAGAGGGAGGAAGGAGATTGGTATTAACAGGGTGTAAGGATGCCTTATAAGATAGAATAAAGATTAGAGCATCAACTTAAAAGTTTTGAAATCGAAGTTGTTAATAAATGCCAATGTTATATCATTGAAATTTATATCTCTAATTTTTAATGTGCTAACTGACCAATAATTGTTAAAATTTAGATAAAAAAGATAGATGATTACAAAATCATAAAATGACTTATGAGAGCTCTAATTTAATCTATTGAAATTAAAAATTCATCAAATTATCAATGCAGCAATCTATTTTATGTTTTTAAATAAGAGAAGATTAATAGTAATAACATCTTACTGTTCTATCTTCTTTTAGTTTAAACATTGGCATTTGACTTATTTTCTAAATTAAACCACAATCAATAATTTTTTCAATATACGTAGATTTTTTTACTCTCAAAAATAATTAAATACCACAATATCTTATAAATTAAATGATATATACACTTGTTGCCTATTGTACTAGTATATCAGTGTTTTATTTGTATCATTTCAAAAATTAGTATCTAAGAACTTAGTTGGATTATGTCTTCAAACACTTCTTCTCTTTTAAAGAACCAACTCCATGAAAACAATCACATTCTTATTATAAGAGAAGACAAAAGAGAATAAAATAATAGCAAACAAACCATATATATTAAACTTCTCGCAAAATAATACTTACAATTTGTGAATCTAATCAAGTATTATTAGAATATGGTCTACTTATATGCTTGGACTCATGAGTAGCAATGTAAATACATATACACATACACACACATACACACATATAGTAAGAGATTCCATATATAAAGTTTATTGTAACCATTTTTGATAATTCAATACAAATAATTTGTTCTATAATAAGACTTGGATCAAGAAAATTTGACATAAATTATAAATACTTAGCAACAAGATTTGGTTGCACATAATCAACAATCTCTAGTAATGTGAATATCGTAGAATAACATGCTTTGAAATTTGAATCTTTCAAATTCACTTTTTGGATAGTAAGTCCTTCTAGATAAAGTTACATCATTTTGGCAATAGCGGCTATATCTTTATAAGGTGGAAAAAATAGAATAATCATATCTTAATCTCTATGAAGGCTAATGTGACTTAGATCAAACTAAAGATAGCATAGAAGTAGTATAAACATGAAACTTCTCTAAATACCATCCATTTATATATAAGATTCTACATAGTAATATCAAGAGCTTCTCACGTTAATGAATCAATACAATATCATTATTAAATAGTATTAGATCAATCTCTTCTTGGCCCTTGCTTCTCCAAGCACCTCTCAGTATGAATTCAGATTCACAAGTCTAAGAATAAATCTTACCTATTACGACTATGATCACTCTACCATCAAAGTCAACATTACAAGATCCATAGATAATAATCTATCTTCACTCATCATTTCATTGGACCATGGCCAATACTGCCAATCTTATTCCTATTGAATGTAGACTCATAAGAAAAAAAAGCTATAGCAATTAGAGCTTTATTATAGAATAGGTCCTAAAGAAGGATGACGTATAGTGTTATATAAAAGAAGAATTACTTCCTATTAAAAAACAATTATAAGAAGAAAAGAGAAACTTACAATGGACTTTAGTAATTCTTATCTTTTCTTTGTATCTTAGCTTATTTTTCAAAATAAAATCAAAATACCATCTCTACTTTTTATGGAAAATACTAAAATTACTTATAATATCTACTAATTAATCTTATAAGAATGATATTTTAAATTGACTATTTAATATAAGACTATCTCTAAAAGGTAGCATAAAAGGATTCTTTCAAAGCATCAAAGATTTGGTTGGCAAGCTTATGCAAGCCAAAATAGACTACACTGATTGCAAAGTACTTTTAATTCTCAATGCACTACTACAACAATACTCTAGATATATATAGTCACTCATGATTCAACAATGACCTCTCACCTTTCATAAGCTAAAACCATTCTTTCTAAGCAAAGAATCTTGTCTCTACATCAAATAAATTAATTGACATTTTGAAGCCATATTCACGGTTTATAATAACCAATTTTTGCACAAATTTTACCAATAGCTTCAACCATTCCATTGTCTTCTTATACAACCATCATTTCTATCTAATCTATGGTACACCAATCTAAAGTAATATCAATCATAGCAATTTAAACAAAAGAAAAACTATTAATTTTAATCACTACCTAATGGGTGACAACTATCACTATTATAGCTTTATATATCATTAGATCTAAGAATGCCCAATCTATAAAGTTGAAAAATATCATAGGCATCTTATTATCTGCCTTCAAGATCCTCTATCTCAAGCCTCCAATGATTGTCCATACAATCTTCTCATAAATTTTGATACTAACAACTCAAAATCAATACATAACTTCTCCCCTTTAATGTCTTTAAAAACTACAAATACATTCAACCAAGTATTATTATTCCAAATTATCAAAGACATATATCTTGAAAAACTTAAAAAATTAAGATACTCTTATATCACTTCAAAAGACTAAATAATCATTGAAATATGATACAGTATTAAATTAGAATGACTATTGCTAAAGACAAGAAGACTAGAAAGTCTTAAAATAAAACTAAGAACTAAAAAAACATTGACAAGAGTGAAAAAGACTTTACTCTTACCTCCATATATACTATCTAATTAAGAGCTATATGGCAATATTTCATGGGACCTCTAACACATATTGACTTTGCTAGATACATGTCTTAACTTACAAGGCAAGATTTTCATATATACGCCACAAAGTTAGCTTGTTCCACAAGCTATCAAAATATATAATACATGACTAACTTATTAACTAAGTTTTTAACCTATCAATTAACTATAAATATGTGTAAAGTCAAAGTAGTATCTATGAAGCTTCTAAAAAGCTTTTTAAAAAGATAATATGAAATTAATTTACTTTATTTATTTCTACTTAATTATATAGATAATTATTGGAATAAATATGTATGTCTATGAAATTAACTTCTTTTTTAAAAATAAGTTTTATGAGTAGCAATCATTATATATTGAAAAAATCTAAGATATAGGAAATTATATTTGCTATATACTTTTATCTTTGTTTTCTTTAAAGATGGTTGATAGGTCCTTTCAGTCATCAATGGTGTCTCATACTAGGATAGAAAGGCCACCTTATTATTTGATCATTGTTGAGGCCTTCATAACTCCCTTTAAATAAAATATTTGAAATATTGTAACAAGTTATTGCTACCTCTAATAAAATCACCAAATATTGAGAGTCTCTTCCAAGGTCATGATATTAAACTCATTATATTTGAATATTTATTTAAGGAAGGACATGTTATTCTTGAGAATCTTCATTTTGATTACGTCAACTTGAAGGTTGTAACAATTATAATATCTCATTTGATAATTTAATAAATGATAGCTTTTGAGTTTAATTTGCTGGTTATTGGTTCTCTATCTTCATAGCACTACAAATATATAAAAGCTATAAATAATGATAAAAGATAGAATTCTATGTTTCTAAGATCTTATTTCTTTTATAGCAAAGATTTGCTATTCTTCATCTTACTTTTGATAGATGTTATCAATAAAAATCATCAATTTTCTTTACTAAATTTATAATATTTTTTTATGGTTCCCATGTACATTCATTAATATCATATCAATACCAATAAATAAGATATTTCAACCTATTATGAAGCTATCTTGAGTCTAAGTCTTCTCCTACTTCAAACTCTTGATTATTATCTACTTTTATAAGAGAAAGTGGTATTTTTCTTTTTTTTTAAGATATTTATTATTTTATATGATTGAAAAAAAGATACATGGAATATGAGATGGATCTTCATAGACATGGTAGATATAATCAATAAGCAACACAATTGACTTGTTTACAAATAGGAAAAGGTCCAAGCCTATAATAGTCTAATTTATCACAAAGATAAGTAGTCTTGATATTGCAACAAAGTAATCATACCTTATTACCTACATTAAATTGTAGTTGTTCCTTGCAATAAGTATATGCATCAATCTTTTATTCTTGAGCTTTTGTTAATTGCACCTTCATTATTGCATGTAGTTCTAATAAATAATTTGCCAAATCTTTTGCCACATGATTATCAACTTTTGAAAAGTCAAAAGTATCAAATTATAGATAATAACAATAATTGGTATAAAAAGATATTTTTTGAGTAGAAGAATATATCAAATTATTGTATGTAAACTTTACAAATAGAAAAAAAGTTTTTTAATCATCTTAATAATAATTGATGGTACACCTCAAATATTGCTCTAAAACTTAATTCATCTATTCTATTTGTCTATTAATTTGAAGATGAAAGGCCAAAGATAATTTTATATCTACTTTTAATATCTTAAAAAAATATTTTTTAAAAACTTGATACATATTGTATCTCTTTATCTAATATAAAATCTTTTGAAAATCCATACTAGCAATAGATGTTGTCAAAGAAAAGCTTAGTTGTTTCTTCACTTAAAATAAATTTTGTACATAGCATAAAATGTGCCATTTTGTTGAAATAATCTACAATCATAAATATTGAGTCATATATATTTGAAATTCAAAGATTTGTAATAAAATCCATAGAAATAAAAGACCATGGTTGTTCCAATATAGGAAATAGTTGGAAAGTCTATAAGATTGATAATAAGGAATTTTTTTATCTTAAATAAATATCACATGACTATATAAAGTCTTTTATAGCTTTTCACATTTGCAACTACCAAAAATCTGTAGGTATAAGCTCCAAAGTCTTATTATATCCAAAACATCATACTGTTGAAAAGTCGTCATGTACTTAAAGAATACATAAACATGTTTCTTCTTCTGGAATATATAGGCAAACTTTGAAATATAGTAGGTTGTTTTAAAATTCAAACTTAAAAAAGTCATAAGTCTTAAAAGAAGTATTCTTGATATTATGAACAAGAAGATTAAAAGACATATTTGATTGAATTTGCTTAAAAAAAGTTGAATCAATAGTCAATATTGATTTTATTGCTTAAAGATAAAATTGCTCAAGATTCAAGATAATTGTTCTTTATTGATTAAAAGATGCATCTCTTTCTTTTGGTATAAGATAAGATTTTCTAAAAATTATTTTTTATAAATCTTGTTATTTTTTAGATTGATATTTGAACTTAAAATCAAAACTTAATAATTACATGCTCTAATGAGCTTCGCAACAATTCAACACTAGCATTGATATAAAATACTTCAAGTTCTTCTAATATATATATATATATATATATATATATATATATAATTCTTAGATTAAAAGTACCTTCTAGATAATAATACCATTCTTGAAAGGAATCTATAATTATAATAATTTCTTTATTATAGATTTTATAGTTAATCTCTAGTACTAAAAATTTCTTCAAATGAAAAGCTACCAGATGGAGTTTGTCATTTGCTCTAATTTATGATAATATTGCATTCAATACAAAATTTAATGCATCTATTCTTATGAAAAATACTTTGAAAAATTTAACACAATATAAGATTGGTAGAGAAGTAAATTTCATCTTTAAAATATTAAATGATGCTTTGACTTCTTTATTCTATTCAAGTTTTTATTAAAGACAAGAACTCAATGAAAGAAAATAAATAAGTGAGGCTTTTTTAAAGAAGTATGACAAAATAGAAATGAGGAAGTATATATATTAAAAAAAAAAATATGGCTATTGCCAAAAAATAAGAAAATTAGAGATTTTTTGAAACTAAACTAAAAACAAGAAAGGAATTGTCAAGAGTGAAGAAAGCTTCACTCTTATTTTTATATATACTATCTACTTAGGAGCTATATGACAACATTCTATAGGACCTCCAAAACGTGTTGACTTTGTGCAACACATATCTTAACTTGCAAGGCAAGTTTTCTGTATAGGCGCAATATAGTATCATGGATATACATATATATATTCTAATAAATATCTATATGATTAGGTAGAAGTAGGTAAAAATAAATAAAAATAGATTAATTTCATAATAGCTTTTAGAGAAGCTTCTTAATAGCTTCATAGACACTACTTTAACTTTAAATGTGTTTATAGTTGATTGGTAGGTTAAAAACTTTGTCAAAAAATTAACCACGTATTGATAGCTTATGAAATAAGCTAACTATGTGGCACACATATAAAAAACTTGCCTTGCAAGTTAAGATACATGTCTTGCAAAGTCAACATGTTTTGGAGGTGCTATAGGATATTGCCATGTAATTTCTAATTAAGAATATATATGGAGGCAAGAGTGAAGCCTTCTTTACTCTTATCAACTTCTTACTAGTCTTTAGTCTTATTTCAAGGCTTTCTAGTCTCCTTATTTTTGACAATAGCCATTCTAGTTTAATATTATGTCATCTTTAAGTGACTTTCTAGTTCTTTTCAGTATGACAAGAGTATATTGAGGATTTCTTTCTTCAAGATTCATATCCTTGATATATAGGTAGCTTGTTCCATAAGGTATCAATATGTATGGCATGTGGTTAATTTGTTGATCAAGTTTCTAACCTATCAATAAACCATAAACACATGTAAAGTCAAAGCAATGTCTATGAAGCTTTAAGAAAGCTTTTCTAGAAGATATTCTGAAATTAATCTAATTTAATCTACTTCTACCTATTTATATTATTTAAATAATAAATACAATAAATACATGTCTACTATCACAATAGAGAGAGTTTGCTTTAAGAAAATATGAGGCTTTTGGTTGTCACTAATTGCTCAATCAAGTCTCAAGATAAGAAAGTACCAAGTTTATATATAAAAGTTTCTTTAAAGAGATAATTATATCAATACATAAGCCCTAAATACCAAAAAACATCCAAATGTCATAAAAAATATTTTAAAATCTTTATATTCTTAAGGAGAATTTTTTTCCAAACTTCAATAGCTCATATTTTTCAATTGGACTATTCAAACAAATTCAAAATTTACATGAAGTACTAATGTATCTTTAACGATTAGTTTAACAAATTTCAACTAAAAATTTATTTTAGATCTTAAGATATTGCCAAAATCCTAATAGTAGCTTCAAATCCTTGTTTATATATACTTAGATGTAATTTTCTTCATATCTCACAAACTAAACATTTAAATACCACAAAATTGGTATATAGCTTTTTAATCTAATAACTCACATTTTTAAAAATTTTGAGCTAAAATTTCTTCTAAAAATTCAAGATATGGCTCCAACCATTAATATCAACACAATAGTTTAATTATTGCCTTTGATTTATATGTCTTATCTTCAACTTCTTGTAATTCTTTCATACAAATTCCAAATATATTAATTCTTTCATAAAAGACATACGTCTTAAAATCACTGTTACAGTTGTATTTATCATTTTCTAAAGACTATTATGTAACTCCTTTTATCCTTAAAAGAACAATAGTATATCTTAAAAAGACACCTTAACTTCAAATGGCTATAACTTCTTCACCTTAACTCCAAATCCTCTAATTTTTGTACATAAATTATAGCTCAAATCCTTACTTTTGATTCTCAAATGCCCTCTCTAAAGTTGATAAAATCCTTCTTATGGTCACAAATAGCTTGTTGAAAGCCTATTGGGCATGACCTTCAACCAATAGGAATGAAGACCTTCTCTTCTTACCTTTATCTGTCCATACCTTGCTTTCATTCTTCTAAATAAAGTTCTTAGTAAATTGAAACTTTATCTTTGAGCTCCAATCTTTTCCTTAAATTTTATACTAAATATCTAAATCTTATAAAATTTAAATATTATAATTAAAATAAATAAATTCTAAAATAAATTTTTTTACATCTCTTTAAATTAACCTACTTATTACTCTAATATATATTAATACTTATAAATATATTATATATTTTAGTTAATTTTTTATATACTATCAATAATTACAATATGACATCCACTCCCTACAAACTTGCACATCTTCGATATGTGCCATGTGCTATTCTTCCTCCTCTTCTTGAGATTTCTTTAAATCACTCATAGATTCTTTTGCTTCATATTCTTGGTCCAATCATTGAGATGAAAATTCTTCAAGATCTTTTATTTTGAATTACCTATTTCTTCTTTTAAAAGCCTTCATCCTCTTTCTTGCTATAGAAATTCTAATATTAGTTCTATTTAATTCATGTAAGATATATGTGGTATTATCATGGACTATAACTACCATATAAGGTCCAAACTATTTTTTTATAAATTTCTTCATAGTGTTATGCTGATATTTAAGGCTACTATCATAAACTAGAACCTAGTCTTTAATCTTTATAGGCTTAGGTCTTAACCTATGACTTTTGTCATACCTTTCTTTATTTTTTAATCTTGCTTCTTTTAACTTCTCAGCTATAATTTGTAGGTCTTTAGGTAATCTTTCCAATTATTAGATTTGAAGCTCTAATAATATTTTTCTATTAATGTTATTTTTCCAAGATAGAAACATCCATATAAGATAGGTTTCTTCAGCTAGCATCTTATATTTTTTTCCTAACATTAATTCCATAAGCATATAACTAGTGACAATATTATAATTAATTCTATCAATACATAAAGCAAATAGAAGCAATTTAGGCCATTGAATTGGTTTATCTTTATATGTCTTAATTAATGCATAAATAATAGGGAGATGACTTCTTTTATTTTTTCTATTAGCTTCAAGATTATAAGAAGTAGTCAACTTCAATTGAAGTCTATACCTATTGAAAAATTATCTTGCTTCTACAACATCTAATTCTCTTTTATCACTTGTCATCTTCCTAATGCTACCATATCTGCTAAAGATGTCTTTTAATATGAATCTACATATTACTTTTGTAGTCTTCGTTCTCAAAATCTTTCCTTTAATATAATTTGATAGCTCATTTCTTGCCAAAACCAAGTATTTTATACTCCAAAGTTTTGATGGCATAGCTACTAAATCAATCATATATTGGAAATGTATAGAAGATAAATATATAGGATGTAATCCATTTCTATACCTAACCTTAGACTATAGTTGACACTTTGTGCATGAGCTCACAAAATCTTCTACATCCTTTTATAAGCCCTTCTATCAATATCTTTCCTTGATCTTAGTATATTTCACCTAAACTTCCCTATGTCTTGTCCAAAGTATATCATGATATTCTTTTAAAACTTTAAATATAGTTTTAAGGTCTTCTATTAACTTCAATTGGAAGTTTGTCACTTCTTTTTGTTGTCTTTCATAGAAATCCATCTTTAAGCAGATAATCATAGAATTGGTGTCTAATATTTTTAAAGATTTTATCCATTCACCCTTCTTGCTTCTTCATTGTACTCAAATAAATTCTAATATCTTTTAATTTTCCTTCATATAAACCTTCAAAGAAATTTTGAACCTCATCACCAAAATCCATTCTACTAGTAGCGAATAAATTCTTATAGTTCTTCTTCTCTTAATCTTTACTTCTTTTATATACCATCATCTCTTTTTCAAAGATATACCTAGCTTTTGACAACATATCTGCCACCAAGTTTTTTTTACTAGTAATATGTACTAAAATTCAATATTCTTATATAGGCTATGCATTTTAGCATGACAATGTTTGGAGTAGTGTAGTTAATTATTATTCTAGATAATGGCAAATAATTTATTTCTAAAACCATACTTGCTCTAATCAAATAATTTCTCTCAACCTTTAGAACAATAAGTACTCTCTAAAGCTCTCTTTAAACTTGAAAAAGTCCTTTATCTCTCTATAATAATCCTAGCTTCAAACCTTATAGCAAATCTTCTCTTTTCTACATCATCTTGTCTAATAGCCCATCTAATTGCTATAGGACTTGTATCCATTATTACAACTATTAGTCTTCTATATTGATAATCTACTTGTTTAAGTACATGTAGTGAACTCAACACCTCTATTAGATTTTTCATAGCTATCTCTTGTTTTTCTTTTTAAACAAATTTCTTACATTTTTTTAATAATTTGTATAGTGGCTTTGAGATATGAGCAAAGTGAGGCATCCAAATGTGATAGAATACACATGCCTCTAAAAATCTTTTGGTTTTTGTAATATTTTTACAAGTTTTTATTCTAGATATAGCATCAACTTTATCAAGGTTTGATTTCTTGTCATATCTACTTCATATGTGTTCCTCTACTAGAATCTCATCAATTTCAAAGCTTGATTTTTCTAAAGATAATGTGAGATTAATTGATTCCAATCTCTCTGATACCCTAGCTACATTTTTAATATGCATCTTGATAAAAATTTTGCAACGTTCAACTTCCATGATCTCATCCTTATCTTTCTTTTTATCTCTTTTTATAGATATATTATCTAAAAATAAAATATTTTTTTCAAGCACAAATTCTTTTAATATTTGATTCATAGTATTTTACATATAAGCCACTGAGTTGATTGCACCTTGAGGTAAGGTATACATCATCATTAAATCCAAAAGAATCTTCATAGTGGTTAAATTCCTTTTCTCTTTAGTCAATTAAAATTGATCATATCTAGAATACAAGTCTCTAATAGAATAAATGGCATAACCTATAAATTACTCAGCCACTTCATCTACTATAGGACTTGACTCTATATTTCAAATAATCACTTTGTTTGTTAGTTGCATATCTTAAATGAACCTTAATGCCTCTGATTTCTTGGATATTGTAAACCATCTACTAGAATAGGGAGAAATTGAAGGTTCTAAAATATCCATCTTCACCTTCTCTTTTAATAATTCTATCAATTTTGGAAACAAAGCTCTATACACAAGTATAGGCCAGAAATCTCATGGAACATGTAGTATTGTAAAGATTACTATAGATACTATAATACTAGAATCTACACATCCAATCTCATTAGGAGTTAAGGCAAATGCCTTATCATGTTTGATAAGTATTTTTCAAAATATATTTTTCTCCATTGATGTCAAGAAATTACCTCTTCCAATCTTCAGCTTACATAATGATTCTTGAATAAATTAATATCCAATTCTAAACTTTTTTCTTAAATTTGGTTCTTTCATTGCTTGCTCAAAATGTTCTATAGCATCAATTGATAATTGAGTAGCTACATGTTTTACCTTACTTATCATAGTTTTATATTTAATTTGAAGTTTGGCATTATATTTCAATTCATAGCTTGTAGCAAATCCACCATTTTCTATCATCTCTTTTAACTTTATAGAAGTCTTTTTTGAGCTTATTTCTACTATAGCATCTCTATCTATGCTTATAGTTAAATTTTCTAATTTTTTTATGAAATCATCTTTTAAACCTACTTCTTCTATTATTCCAACTATGGCTTCATCATTTGAAACTAAATCCACTCTTTTTAGATTTTTTTCTTATTTCTTCACTATTCTTTTATATATAGAATTTAAATCTTTAATCCTTTGAATACTCACAAATCCATTACTAGTCAAGTTTAAAAATCCAAAATTTATGTTATCTACATTGAGGTTTGTAGATGATTCATTAACACCCGTAAGTTTCTATTCTACAAGGGTGCTCTCTAGAAATCTACAAAGTTATTTTTTGGTTCCAAAGGCATCTCTTTTAATTATTTTTTGTACTTTTCATGAATAGATTTCATAATAATAAATTGTACAGCTTTTCCTCCATCCCAATTATAAATCTTGGCATAATAAGAACCATCATCCAAGACTCTAGCTTCCATTACAATTGTTATTTTTCCTCAACTATAGTATCATACAAATCATCATTATGTTTGTTCTCATATAAAAATACTTTAATGCTAATAGCATCAATTGAATCATTCCATTCAATTATTTTTTTAATTACTTTAGCTTCTCTGATCATAGCTTCTATAATTGGTAAGAAATTAGCCTTAATTACTTTCTATTCAACTATAATAGACTAAGGCTCAGTTCTTTTTTCTTCTAAAGCATTATTCTTTTGTATTTGTTCATCTACCAATTTTTTCATGCTATTTTTTTCAAAATTAATCATCAAAGGTTCATCTAATCTTGTGAGTCTTATTATATCTTTTTAAAAATATATAATAACATCTTTTTATTATATCCTTATAATTATCGCACCCACCGTGCTTGTCCTTTGGATTGTCACACCACATACATCTCTCCACAAATCCCTTTGAGCCTTCAATTATCTTTGATGAGCTTGCCATATGGAATTCCTTTAACTTAGTCATTTCCACCCTCAAATCTTACATGCCTTTGATAAATTCTTGAAGAATATCATTCTTGACAATCTTGCTGATCTTTTGAGGTGGCATTAGATTTTGAGATGTAAATACTAGCTCCAGCCTTGATATTAAATCATAAGTTTTAATCTTTTGTTGTTTAGCTAAAAGTCCCATTATCTCTTTTATTAACTTCTAATTATTTATAAAACCATTCTCTAATATCTTGTCTATTAGATAAAAGAGCAGCTTATCTTCCAAATATTCATCAACTACTTGCAAGAATAACCGAGTTTTCCTTGTTTTCAAGAGTTGCCTCTCTTGTCATAGCAATTTTTCAAATTTAATCTCAAATTCCAAGATTAGTTTACTTAGAGCCATTTGATTTCCTAGCCTTTATACAATCTATTCCAAAAAGATTAGTTTTGTCATTCTTTTTGAGTCTTCTTCAAAAAATCTATTTTTTAAGAGTTTTTTAAATTTCTTACATGATATAGCCTTAGTATGCAACTCTTGTACTCTTTCTCTCTCTAATTTTTGGTATCACTGCTAAATCAAAAGTGGTAATCATCTTGATTTTTGAAACTTGATGCATTTTCATTTCATATATGTAAATCCTTAGGAACTTAGTGATGTTCCTTCCATCAAACCTTTCAATCTTATCTACCACTACTTATAAAGCTTTGGTGGTGTTTCTATCTTCTCCATATATATGTTGTTTGTCTTCCATAAATTAAGTAAATGTCCTAAATAAATCATGGACATCTATTCTATTTGATAATGCAAATCCTACAACTTGATTCCTCATCTTGACTTATTGATAAATCTAATGCCTTAAGGCTCTCTCAATAGAAGCATTAATATGTCGAAATTGAGAGAATTTGTTATAAGAAGCATTAGGCTTTTAGCTATTATTAATTGCTCAATCAAGTCTTAAGATAGAAAAGTACTAAGTTTATATATAATATTATCTCTATAGAAGCAATTACATCAATATATAAGCCCTAAGTATCAAAGATCATCCAAAATGTGATGAAAACATTCTAAAACCTTATATATCCTTAAGGTGAAATCTTGCCAAATTTTAATAATAATATCTCACGACTGAACTATCCAAAAAAACTAAAATTTTACATAAAGTATTAATATACTTTCAATAACTATCACAATAAATTTCAACTACAAATTCATTATGGATCTTGAGATATCACTAAAATCTTAGCAGTAGCTTCAAATCCTTAGTTACATACTCATATGAGCAATTTTCTTTATATCTTACAAATTGAGTACTTAAATACTATAAATACTTTATATATAGCTTTTTAACCAAACATCATATATTTTTAAAAATTTTGAGCTAAAATTCATCTTAAAAATCAAGATATGGATTTAACTATTACTAGCAACAAAATGACTCACTTATTGCCTTTGAATTATATGTGCAATCTTCAATGCTCTATAATTTCTTCATAAAAACTCCAAATACAAAAATTCTTATTTAAAAGATGTAGATATTGAAATCATCATTTTGGCTATATCTCTTAATCTCCAAAATTTATAATAAAACTCCTTATATCCTCAAAAGAGCTGGCACCTTGGTGGCATGGTCTTTTTTACATTTCTATAGTGATTTTTGATATTGCATACCACCTTGAGCTTGTACCATATATTTGGATCCATATGATCTTCCATGCTTTGTAGCTCAAGGAGTTTGATACTGAATCAAGGTATTTCTCGAATCATCATCAACTACCACCTTTACCACCACTAGTTGTGATTGATGACCAATATGAGTATAAAGTGGATAAAATTTTGGAGCATCTCTACTTTTGTCATGGCAATGGATGTTCGCAATTTCAATACAAAGTTCTCTGCAAAGGTTATTTCATCCTTGATGCAATGTCGGAACCTATCCAAAACCTCATCCATTATCAAGAAATAATTTACATATACCATTGAAAGCAAAATGAGGACATTCTATATTAATGTAGGATGATTAACTGTAATAGAGCATAGATAAGATATTTGTATTACTAACACATAAGAATATGTAATTCGAGCTATTTTTAAAAAGTTTTTAAAAGTTTCTAAAATTAGAGCTAGATTGATGGTCTATATAGGACCCATAATGGAATATTCTCGAAAGGCTTAAGGTAATTATCTAAAAAGGATCCACTTTTGGAATCTCTCTAAAAGGAAGTTATCTAGGTTCGGCCCATCTTTAAAATCTTCTAGTAGGGATAGTTATCTTGATAGAGTCCACTATCAGAGACATTCTAGAAAGTTTCAAGATGATTGGACAAAGTATAAATAGGATTGATCGAGGCCATTTGGATATTTGGTCAAGTATGGCTTCAGTCTTTTTTTTTTTTAATAAAGTTTACTTTGAATTTTTCTATTTTATTTTGTTCTATTCTCTTTTGCTCTATTATGCCTTTTATGTTTTATTGTGCTTTGTTTTGTTTAATTTTATTTTGGTTTGCTTTGTCCTATGTTGTAATAAGATTTATGTTGCTATAGATTGAAAGGATTTTAGATCTTAGAAAGAATTTAGTCTTATTTTAAATAAGTTAGAAACTTGGTTAACAAATTAATCATATATTATACATGTTGGTAGTTTGTGGAACAAATTAACTATGTGGCACATATATAAAAAACTTGCCTTGCAAGTTAAGGCATGTATCTTGCAAAGTCAAGATATTTTGGAAGTCCTATAGAACATTGCTATATAGCTCCTAGTTAGATAGTATATGTAAAGACAAGAATGAAACTTTTTTTACTCTTATCAATGCCTTTCCACTCCTTAGTCTTGTTTCAAGACTTTTTAGTCTTCTTGTCTTTGGCAATAGCCATTCCAGTTCAATATATTACTATCTTTGAGTGATTTTCTTGTCTTTTCGAGTGACACAAGAATTTATTGAAATTTTCTTTCTTTGAGATTCAAGTCCTTAATACTTAGACTTCAATTGATTATTCTAAAAATAATATTTTATTCTAAATAAAAAAATAAAAAAATAAAAAAGATTAAATTTTAGACTATTTAGATATATGGAATTTATTTATTTATTATTTATTTAAAATTTTTTTAAAATCATTTATAAAATATTATTTTTTTGACTTTATTTGATTTATACTAATATCTAAGTTGTATCTAAGGGATTTTTATTTTCTTGATAACATTATAACAATAATACCTTCAAAACTTTATCAATATTTAACTTAAAAATAACAAATTAAGATTTTTAATATAAATTACAAAAATCACTCTTTTTGAAGAAATTTATGCTATGAGCTTAAATTTCTACAAAAGTTTTAGAAAAGCTAAAGAGAGATCAATAATACTTTGAAAAGAGCATTTAAAATAGAAATAGATACTAAAAGTTATTGCAAAGAATTCAAGCAATGGAACCACTTCAAAGTCCATTGTAAATTTGAAATGGCTAGAATTTATCAAAAAAAAAAAGATCTTTATTACAATTAAATAATAATCACAATCCCTTCATTAAAAAGACATCTTTATATTGTTGAATCATTTTTATTTTATGAAAAATAATATGATACATGCTGAATGCATCATACAATACATTATAAACAAAACTACAGCAATATGCAACTAGATTGTCACATGACCTCTTCTTCAATGAATTTAGGCATTTGACAACATTCATTGTAATTTTTGCTACTTATACCTCTATTCTAATAAGCTAAGTAGGATAAAATAGTCAATTAGAAAATTTTAATAATGACATTGACTCTAAATCCTTTCTATCATACATAATGTTCCATGAAATAATTGTGGTATAGAACATTTCTCTTGTAATTGAATAACAATGTTGAATACATTAATCTACAAGGCTTATTTGTCTTAATGCATAAAATAATATTTTTTGAATGACAAATATACTTTTGATATGTAAACTGAGCATAGCTTTAGAGTTGAGTGTGTTGAGTCAACTCATTTTTATCCATGTGCATGAATTAGCAAATGAAATATTTATAGATGAAAGAATGTTACTTCATACCTTTGAGCTATGTAGAATATTGATGTTCTTTTTTAGTGCAACTCTAGTGTGATTTAGATGTTACATGGTACTTGCTTGTTTCTACTTGATTGAGTGCTTGTTTTGTACTATTTTATTTCTATATGTTGAACCATTTCAACCATAAAAATGACACAACTTAATCTAAGATGGTAGCATGTTTTTGTGCTGCGACTTCTCACTTCAAATCATTTGAATGTTCAAAACTGTTTTGCTATATTGAGTGTGTTGCAAAAGATCAATCGAGTGAAATTGAATACAACAACAACATATGCTTCCTGGCCTGGTTAACTAAGGTCAAGAGCAGATGCACAGTCCCACAAGCACACCGACACCGCCCTTCACATGCATGCATTTCTTCACACTTGTTCTCTCCATTGTTCCACACACCAGCTCCCCAGTTCCACAACACTCAACACCCTCATCTCACTCACTCTCCACCCAAACCTCGCATTCCACATCGACTGCTGCAGGAAAACAAATTGAGTCATGACTTCGATGAATCTCTTCTAAAACATTCATGCCCCTTCCAACCAGTGCACATCACCACCGGGACAACCAAATGCAGTGCACCCTATGCTCATGCAAACACACACATTCAGTTCGACCTACGACGTGTGTTGTGATCCACGGAAGCGCGCAATATTCACAAGACTCGTACACCCTTGGACAGCATCTGCTGCGCGCTCTACAGGCTGACAATTCGCAGTCGTTACCTTCCGCCAACATGAACCCACTTTGAACACGGATTTGCCTCGCAGCTCTCACAACTCACAGCGAGCAACTGCATGCAAACTCGTGGAAGGGGTCACAGAGTTGCAGTGCAAGAGCCTGATGCAATTTCTAAGGGGGGTGGACAAAAGGCTGTAGAGAAGACCATGATGCATGGAGGCAGTGAGTGATTTGCATAGCCTTGATCTCAACTAGCTGCTAAACAGCAAGCGCGGCACTGAGCGAAGGAGGGGATGAATGCATCAGCATCAGCAGACGACAGTGAGAGATCGGAGAAAGGGAGCCGTCAAGCCGAATAAACCGACGGCGAGACTGAATTGAGCTCGGAACGACTCGCAAGCTCTAAAACAAACATAAGTGTAAGCACAACAGTCCGAACCGCGACCAGTTTTCCTGATTTATTTATATATTTGGCCGACTAGCCAAATTCACATCACGACGTGAAGCGATGCTCGTAAACATGCGGAGGTCAGAAATCACCTCTTGACGCCGAAGGTCAGGTTTGGCGAGTTGCACACGGGCAACTACAAGCAACACACCATAAGCTGACAAGGCAAGACAGCTCAAACCACCGTGGAGCATATAATCACTAGGAACACAGAAAACAAAGGACGTGCAGAGAAATCAAGCTCGCAACACAGAAAGGCCCGCCGATAGGTCGATGGAAACCATGCTCCGGGCACACACACACGGGCCCAGCAACGAGTCGCACTCCAGAGTGCCTTGGTTCCGGGAGGAAACCAAGGCGTCCATGAGATGCTTCGGATGCAGGAACATTGGATCCTGTACGAGGAATCCATCAAAGCAACCACAATCAGCAGCTAAGACACGAAATGTGTTACCATAATCCAAGTCATGAGGGTCTAACAAGCTACAAGTGAACGTGTTGGCTTACATTGGGGATCTGGGATTGGGGGGATGTCCAGCGGGGTATTGATCATCACTGGGTCTTGCAGGCCTCCATCAATATCCCACTCTCGGGACAAGGTGCCGGACGAAGAACCCACCGTGTTCCTCATCGCGATAAAGTGCAGCTGTTGAGTAAACGAACAAAGACAGGAAGGAGCGAGTTCAGGAGGCAGAAGCCAGAAAGAGAAGATGAAGCGGAGATGCAGGTTGGGGGAGGAGGCCCTTCAATTTATTCATTCGTGCAGAAGTTGAGGATACACATTCGGTGAGAAGATGTTAATGAAGGTTCCAAATTTGTTCAGGTCTGAGATTTGAGGTGCACCGAGAAAACCGAAAATTGTGGTCCTGGCCTGAGTCCCGGGACCACAATCAAATGAGCTCCAAATCCGAAAATCCTTGTAGGTCGAACTGAATGCGTGTGTTTGCAAGAGCATAGACTGCACTGCATTTGGTTGTCCCGGTGGTGATGTGCACTGGTTGGAAGGGGCATGAATGTTTTAGAAGAGATTCATCGAAGTCATGACTCAATTTGTTTTCCTGCAGCAGTCGATGTGGAATGCGAGGTTTGGGTAGAGAGTGAGTGAGATGAGGTTGTTGAGTGCTTTGGAACTGGGGAGCTGGTGTGTGGAACAATGGAGAGAACAAGTGTGAAGAAATGCATGCATGTGAAGGGCGGTGTCGGTGTGCTTGTGGGACTGTGCATCTGCCGAACTCAGCGTGTTTTGGTGTGGGATCCCTTGTTTAGAAAAGAAAAAACGGGGCTTTGCAATCTCAATTTTCGTCATGAGAGAGGTCCTTTTGTTGTGGCTGAATCTGGTTCAGTTTTAGTTGCACTAGTGTTCATGTTTAAATTTTTATTTTTTATTTATTTTCTTCAGTTAGGCTAAAATGGCACAAGGTTGGAATGTTTCCCAAAGAAATATTGAAGCAAGTGTATAAGAAAGAGAGATGAAATACAAAGGATTCAATGAGCTTTCAAAATAGAAGATAAGGGATTTTACAACTTTTCATGGCTATTTGTGCAAGTTGCATGAATTCTATGTAAATTAGCAATAAATTTATTGAAGATTATTGAAGATACAAGAATTTTAATGTATCTATAAAAATAATTATTTTTTGCACTATAAGTAATATTGCATATTATTTTTAAAAATTACAGTTAAAAATTATAAAACAAAAATTCAAGAATAGAAGATATATATATTTTTTTTCAAATAATTGATTATATTAAAAGATATGCTATTGATTAGAGATTAACGTAGTTTATTTTTAAAATCAACATCTAAAGGCTTGTACTAAAGAAGTTACATATTATCAAAGAGCAATAAGGATTGGTGGTGGTTAGGATTTGTAGCTTTTATATATTTTAGAAAAATCGAATAAAATAGAATAAAATAAAAAACTACATTAGAAAGAATTGTGTATTCTCAAAGCCGAACCATATTACATCTAATATATTTTAGAAAACAAGAATTTATATTGTTATTACTACATCTTGTATTTAAAAAAATTAAATAATGGTTGTTGGTTTGAATTTCTTAAATACCAAAATTTTATATATTTAATGTATTTTATATTATATTTTATTTTAGAAGCTATTAAGATATTATAAGATTTTTTTGGTAAAAATATATATATAAAGAGATAAATGAATCAATTAATGGTTTGTAATTTATTTGTTGATTGATATAATGTTATTGAATGCTTCAAAAAGACTTGATTTATTTTATAAGTTGTTATAAAGTAAAAAAAAAAAAAAAAAAAAAAAAAAAGACTATTAAGAAGATATTTGAAATTGGTATATAATCGAAGTTTTGATAATTTATTTTTAAATGATATTTTATTTTTTATCAAAAAATAATACCAATATATTTCAAAGTGTCGAATTTTATTAACTGACTAATAAAAAAAATCATATAATATACATAAATTTCAACAATTTATACAATATTCTACTTTAAAAGTATTTGTTTTAAAATTAAAATATGATAAATTGTAGTTTATAGTATGTATTAGATACTTATATTTTTGAAGTAGATAAGTAGATAAGTAGATACAAAGTATGCTTTAGTTTCTAATTCTATAATAAAATTAAAGTTTGTAAAATAGTTTTTAATATGTTTAAATTTTTAAACCATTAAATCTATTAATAATTAAAATCTATAGCATTTTAAGTTATAATCTTTTCTTTATATAATAAATAAATAAATAATATTTAATTATATATGCCTAAAAAATAAAGGTCTTTACAAATCTAATAGAGATTATACATAAGACAATAAAAAATGCACATTTTATGATGTTGTAGATAAGGCTAATATTTAATTACAATAATATTAAGAATAATAAATAATTAGAATAATTTTGAAACTTTATAAAAATCCATTAATATTAAGAACTTATATTAATTTAAAAATTTTAAAGATCATATCTTAAAACAATCTAACATATAAAAATAGAACCTTAAAGTTAATATTTTATATTTATTTTATATCAAAAAATATACAAGTATTATAAATAATATATTATTATAAAAAAATATTTTATTTAAAATAATTAAATTTAAATTATTTGATATTATTATTAAATCATAATAAATATATATATATATATATATATACACAAGAATATTTGTTATAGTTATTTTATTTGAAATAATAGAGTTTTTTATATTCTATGTTATGATTTTGTCTCTAGTTGGTAGCTTAATTTGTTTATTGACAAAAGCTTCTATAAGATCTATAAGTAGTTAATTGAATGAGGTTGATCAAGTATCACTGGATTAGAGATATGTGTCAGAAGTTGGACCATTGGTGAATTATATCAGTACCATGGATGACATCAATAATTTTTAGTGAAAACCGCAATATTGAAGGATAGTAATACAATAAGAAGATTGAATAAAGACGCAACTACTAGTGACTACTCATAGCGCTATTGCAAATTTAGGATAGAAGTAGTGATTAGAAAACTTTTAGGCCTTATAAAAACCAATGAAGAAACATATTATCTTTCTTTCTTACTTTTAAAAATTTGGATGTTGAACAATTAATATTATAAATACAGCATGCTAACTTGTCATATTTTATAAGTATTCTAGCTAAACATGACTATGTAATATTTTGTACTCAAATAAATAAATAAAAAAAGGCATTAGTTCATTAAGTCTAAGATACTTGTAAACTCGATGATATTGCATAGAAGTACCATATCAAAGGAAGCACGTATATTTTGGATGCATCTATATATCATTGTTATTGTTCTATGGTATGCCACTGACTAATATAATCCACAAGCAAACAAATTATAACTTAAAAATTGGTATAATATCATATTGCAACACATCTATATAGTGAAAGAAAAAAACATGGATTCTAGTAAAAATAATTAATATCAATGTTGTTTTTTTTATAAAAAAATATCTTCTACTTACTTTTTATAGTCATAAATATTACAAAATAAAGTAGATTAAAAAAATGAATGATATTGGCATCTCTAGGAAAGAGATAAGAGTAGTTTGTAGTAAAAATACTTAAAAGAATTAAGAATTGATATTCAAAGAGGACCAATCGCAAATCAAGGTCGAATTCAAATCCTATGGCATAATACAACGTACCTATAATGATTTTGGGGTTCTTTTGTTAATCAAAGAGTAATATTAGAGAAGGAACTTTATAATATTTGTATAAGAGTTAATTTCAAATGATTTGGATTGAATTTTAATAGCAAAGAACTTTTCAAAATTAAAGATGTTTTGAATAATTTTGATTTTTGAGAAATGGGATTTACATGTTTAAAAAAATTGTAAGTATTGTAGCAAATAGGCATGTAAAATTTTGTGAGGTTGTAAAGTTGTTTTTTTGGAATGTATTCTAAATATATTAGATCAATCAAACAATTAGATTGAAAAATATTAACATATGATTGAATAAAGGTCTTTGATATTTGATTTTTAAGGTCAATGAAAGTTTTTGTAATCTTGAGTAATTTGCAAGTTTAAATGAGGCATATTTTTGGGTAAAAATATTGAATTGAGTCTGTAAAAATTATCAATTTTAAGAGCAAGAGAATAGTTTAATTAGAAATTTTTGCTACTAGAAGTTCAACATTAAATTTGGAAAAAAAAAATTATCACCTAAATAAACTTTGAATGTTTATTTTCAATTGTTAAATTGATTTTTTACTAAAATTCTTGTATTTATTATGAAAAATTATATTAAAATAAGTATATAAATTTTTAAGCAAGATCAATGGTTTAATCAATGATCATTAAGATTTTAAATCTATCATTGAAATTAATTAGGATAATTAGAATTTAATTAAAAATTTGTTAGGACTTTTAGAATTTTCCTAAGATTTCATTAAATTATATATAATTTTTTTAAGATTTTTAAGATTTTTTGAAGATTTTTTTTAAAAAATACTTTGGATTTATTTAGAATTTTTTAGAGTCTATTTAAAGTTTATTTAGGATTTAATTAAGATTTTTTTGAGTATTTTTATAAGGCTTTTCTATTTTTTGAGATTTTTTTAGTATATTTAAAGATTATTTATAATTTATTTAATATTTTTAAATTTTATTTATGATATCTTAATGATTTTTTTAGTATATTTAAAGATTATTTATAATTTCTTTAATATTTTTAAATTTTATTTATGATATCTTAATGATTTTTTTGTAATTTTTTAAAGACTTTTTTTTAGATTTGATTAAGATTTTACTAAGATTATTAAGATTCAGTTGGAATTTATTTAAGATTCTATTAAGGTTATTAGAATCTTTGTTTGTTGCAATTTCTAGTTCACCTTCTACAATCAAGTGCCTAGTGTATTTTCAAGCAAGATAAGTATATTCTCAAGTAAGATAATATGCTATTGAATAACAAATGTGTGGCTTGTATCAACTTCAATGGTTGTTGATGCAATTGTCAATAACAAAACTCCAAATCAGCTTATGGATATCAAAGAGAATACAATTAGGACTTCATTCTATATAGAAATAATGTCAACACTAAAGAAGTTTTATGCAATGCATTGGAGATCTCATTTAAAAATCTATTATATTTGATAAAATTGTAAGTAGTATGTTAAAGGATTTAACAATGCAAAATACAAGAGTTTTACAAGTATATTGGAAGTAGAGAGCTTCATAATAAGATATGACTAAGATGTGATTAGAATTTTTTTGAATCACCTTTGATTTTGTGTGTGGTTTTCAAGCTAAGTTTATTTTTACATCTCTCAAATTTCAGCCTATTTAAAGCTTTGATTAGGATATCTCCTAATTGTTAATTTATATTAACATAATCTACTCTAATTTCTCCATCATCTATTTTGTGTCTTGTAAAGTATTTGGTCTTGTTATAAAAGACATAATTCTTTGATATTTTTATGCTACTTTGATTATTACATTAGATTATTAAAGGTTTTTTGTTGCAAAAATCTTTCAATATTCTGATACAAAATGTATACTATAATACGTCTTGGTAATCTTAGTACTAGCTTTTAATGTGGCTTAAAGTTTTTTCACCATCAAAAATGGGTATGGCATAAATAAAAAAAGGTGTTTTTTCTTTTGCATATGCATGAAAGCTCTTGCAACTACCAATAACACTTTAGTTGTATTGAACTTATTGCAACTACCAATAACACTTTAATTGTATTGAACTTATGATTTTTTATTTGAAAAATAGAATTTTATATTAAACTATAAAAAAAATCAAGGTCATAAAAGATCTAATCTATTTAAGAATTATACTTTTACATCCATGATAATCTTTAAATAACTAGATTAATAAATTAAATCATATTAAATATTATTAAGCTTTTATGTCTATTAGTTGCTACATGTAAAGGAATAGTTTCATGGATAACATCTCTACAAGAAAAAAATGACTATCAATGATTTCTACATGTATATTCTTAGTTTTTATTACTAAAAATATTTTTATTCTTTTATTAAAAACTTTTTCAATAAATATTAAAAATAATAATAATAATAAAATAGAATAAAAAACTAAAGCATCTAAATCTAACAAGTCAAAGACTTTATAATTTTTTTGTCCTAAAAAAACATCTATTATAAAGCAAGATAAAGAATTTGACAAAAAAATATGATATTTATTAGATGTTGTACAAAATTTTAGTCGCAAGATGCCTATTGTAGCTAAACAAACTTATTTTCCAATACATCAACTACTTTAACAACTAAACTATTTATTTTGTGATTATATTACTTTTTTAGATAATATTAAAAAATATGTATATATTTTCTACAATATAAGTACAAATCTTCTTAATAATGTTGAATCTTTTTTAGCTAATTGAGAAATTTAAATGTATTGTATCAATTTGCATTGGTTCTGACCTTAATAAATAAGGTCTAAAAAACTTAGAAATTATCATGATGACTTGATTTTTATCTCTTCATGCAAATCTTTATTCTTGACGTCTTTATAAAAGTTAATTATTGCATACAATGGCTTGAGCAATACATTGTTCTAATGTATGTGTTTTTGATATTATCAATAATAATTTTTTTATATTATCTTTTAATCTATATTAAAATTAGTTGGGAAGGACTTTGTCATTTTAATCCATGGTGCAAGCAAGGTTTTAGAATTCAATAACATATATGGTAGCAAAAAGTCATCTTTATCATAAAGATAGAAGTTTGGTCTCTACTACTCTTTCTTGATTACTTTCTCCAAATGTTGCAAAAAACACTTTCAAGAATGAATTTAAATCATAGAAGAGTTGTGAATCTTTTTCTATCAAGAGTGCAAACAAAAAAAGATGACTTCTAAATAGAAGTGCATCCATGAATCTAACTTTAATAAATCTATAAGCATATTGAAAAAGATGCAATTTTAGATAGAGCTTTACTTATTGTTAAAATCCTCAAAAAATTGATCTTATTTCATTAAACTTTTCTAAAATACTTATCCTTGATTCTTTTATATTTGTAATAGCAAAAGTTTTTGGATTTCATTGTGAGCTCGATCTACTTGTTTATTTCAACTATGTAATTTTTTAGCATAGGCTTTAAATCTTTGTCATAGATAGATATATATATATATATATATATATATATATATATATATTATTATTGTTATCTAAGTACATAGATATATATCTATTGTTATTGTTATCTAAGTAATATGAATAGGTAGAAGTAGATAAAACTAGATTAATTTCATAATACCTTCTAGAGAAGCTTCTTAGACACTATTTTGACTTTAAATGTATTTGTAGTTTATTGGTAGGTTAGAAACTTAGTCAATAAGCTAACTATGTACCACATATATTGATAGCTTGAGGAATAAGCTAACTATATGGTGCCCATAAAGAAAAATTGCCTTACAAATTAAGATACATATCATGCAAAGTCAACACGTTTTTGGAGGTCCTATAAAATGTTGCTACATAGATCCTAAGTAGATAGTATTTATAGAGGCAAGAGTGAAGCCTTCTTTATTCTTGCCAATTCCTTTCTTGCTTCTAGTCTAGTTTTAAGAATCTCTAATTTTGTTGTCTGTTGGCAATAGCCATTCTAGTTCTCTTTTTAATATACATACTTCTCCATTTTTATTTTGTCATATTTTTTTCAAAAGGTCTCATTTATTTATTTACTTTCATCAAATTCTTGTCTTTGACAACTTCTTCTATAAATACAAGAATAGTACTTCAAACATTAATATTATTAAAATGTATCAAGGATATGAATTTCAAAGAGCTAAAAGATCAATAAATTATTATGTCACTCAAAAAAATTAGAAAACTATTCAAAGATGGTATAATATTAAATTGAAATGGCTATTGCTAAAGACAAGAAGACTAGAAAGTCATGAAACAAGACTAAAGATTGGAAAAGCCTTTATAAGAATAAAAAAAAAATTATTCTTATCTCTATATATACTATCTAATTATGAGCTATATGGTGACATTCTATAGGACCTTCAACATGTGTCTAATTTGTGAGACATGTATTATAACTTGCAAGGCAAATTTCTTAAATGCATGCTAAATTATTAACTTATATCACAATCTATCCACACGTGCGATAGATGGCTGACTTGTTGGCTAAGTTTTTAACCTATCAATCAACTATAAACAAGTATAAAATCAAATATGCATCTATATAGTTTCTAAAAAACTTTGCTATAAGATAATATCGAATCTATCTATATTTATCTTCTATCTAGCACTTCTTATCTAGATAAATATGTATATCCATGACAATATGTGAAATTTGTACCATAAAAATACTAACAAGCTCATGAAGATCTATAATAGTTGTAAATCTATTCTCACTTTTATTGAATATAACATCAATAATTTTTTCTCCAATCTTTATAAGAAATGACTTTAACAAATCTAGAAGTCGAATTAGAGAAGAAAAATCTATAATCTCTAATACCAAATAAAAATTTCTACAAAGAATGGATAGTCCACTCTCTTTAGAAAAAGAATCAATATTAGAGGATAAAAAAATGTTAGTTTTAAGGTAGATAGTCTACAATCCTTAAAGCACAAAAAAAGATGTGGAATAAACTACTCACTTTTAAAGAAAAAGAAGAATAATGAATTAGCACTTTTGTCAAATTGTCAAGGATATAAATCAATACACTCTTGTGTTATTAGAAAAGAGTAGATGATTACTTAAAAGTATATTTCTAACTTGCAAGATAAGTTTGTTACATGTGTGTTACATGGCCAACTTGTACCACAAGCTACTAACATGTATAACATGTGGTTAACTTGTTGAATAAATTTCTAACCTATCAATCAACTATTAATACATATAAATTCAAATTTGTATCTAAAAAGCTTCTAAGAATGCGACCACAAGATATCACTTCTTTTTATTACCTTGTTCTAATAAATTTGAACAAGGTGTTACATCAAAGACCTTATTCTCTGCTTCAATCTATTGTCATCTTGTTGAATTGCTCGTCCTATAATGTGAGGAATTAAGGATTGTGTGTTTGCATTGGCAAACAGTGTTCATCTGGATTCCTAGATTGCTCAGGTCGTATCTTGACCTCTGAATTGCCAGAGTAGCATTTGATTGCATTACCGATTCTCTTTGCTGAAATATAATCTCAGATCTGGTTGGTTGAGATGTATTGGACACGTGATCTGGTGATGAATACCGATCTACAGCCCTTGTTTATAATTTTGGCCTCGAACACTGAACGACCCTAAACACTGAAAGAAAAGAAAAGAAAAGAAGACAAATATTAACCATTTCGGTTATCATAGTCAACGCTGAAGTTTGACTGCGATCATAGCCAATATGGAATACGCAGCTTCTCAATTTCATTGGTCAATGAAAGAACAATCACAACACTAAATTCACAACTTTGTATATACAATGCTGATTCCCTCGGCTTCTTATCCAGTGCGGCATTCTACTCTGTAGACCCACTCGGCACCACATCCGCCAAATTGCAAGAATTAGTTGCAATGAACTACACCAATGCAACAACGCATTGCTGTTCTAGAAGCTCTACCCACTAGTCCAATCATGAAGAAACTTGTAAAGGTTGGCAGTCTGGTGCTGCTAAGTGGGGACTTGACCCCAGAGTCGGTGACAGAGAAATGGTGTTCACCCCAAGACCCAATGCTTCCTCATCCACCCACCTCTTGTAGTCCGAGAATAGGGAGTCCAGGAACAAGGGAAACAACTAGTCCAACATCGTTTGCATGATCCTGTATCCAAAAGCAAAGGAAAGATACCATGTGCAGTGAGTGCCATTACACTGAAAATAACAAAGATTTCATCAAGCACTTGCGGACAACTGAGTTACGTGCTATGCATTCATAGGACATTGTGTACTCCTAACGTTGTGTGGAGCATGGATATGAGCTTACTCATTGCCAGGAACTTCCACCGCTTAAAGAGGCAGCATTGTGAAAGGAACGGTGTAGACCTACAAGCAGCAGCAGCAGCAGGACCACCACCACTTGTTAGAACTGTGAACTAGTTTTTGAATCTTGAGTGCGGCTCAACGCTACCCTGCCACATTTGTCGATGGGCTAAGACATTTCCATCTTCAAAGGATGACAGGAAATTTGTTTCTCGTCGACGGAAGTCGACGAAAGTAAGGTCTGAGAAGAAGGGAATGGCACTCTTGGAAACTAAATCTTTGCCTCTAAGTAACTAGCTTAAAAGCGCAGGACAAAAAGTGCCATAGTACCTCCAAGGAAACACTCAGCTCGGTTTTTAAGTTGAGCACTTGATCTCCTTCGGGGGTGTCGTGCCATATCAAGTGATTCTTCAAGCTGGCTGCACAAAATTTTTGATAAACGAAAAATAAATTCAAGTGATTTTCGACATTGAAAGTAAATTCACGGTAACACAACAATAGAATTAATGAGTTAAATTACATTGTCCCTCATGATCTCGACAACAGTGGATGTTAGGATGTGTAAAAAAAATGGGATAGGTATAACGAGGGCAAAATGTACCAGAAAAACGTTCGTTCTGGTCCTGGATAGCTTTAGAGCTACACAACGATGTTAGCAAGACAATAAACTTGTAGGCATTAGATCAAAGAAATGCACAAGTGTGTTTAGGCGCACCGAGCATTGACGCATGTCCACACGACAGTCCACATCACTTGCAGCCACAAAGAGGTCGATGATGGGGGCAACCTCGAAGTTGAGCAGCGTCACTTTAGGCAGGTAGCACCAGTATACATCGTCACCCACATACTCGTACCTCATCAAGGCTCTTGTGTTGAGCATGGACTGTGTGCCAGCAGGTTGCTGCAGGAAAGAGCTCAAGTGATGTGACACTCCAGAATTGTCAGTCAGTGTTACTAACGGGACGCTTTCTTGCTTCCTAACGCGCAGACTTGCCTTCCTATGTGCTGCAGTAATAGGCATTTGATGCAGACAGCATTTTTTCTCTGCAGAATAATTCCTGCTATAACAGTTATTAGAATAGTTATGTTGATAGTAATTACTTCAAAAGAAAAGGAAAAAAGGAAAAAATCTTCCGAATCAAAGATTGATGTTGCTGTAAATAACCATGGAAGACAAAGCTAAGTATGACTCTGAACACGGACGGATTGAGGACGACAGGAGCAGAGCCAGTTTGTTGGTCTCACCTTCTTGTGTGTCTTGCAGGATTCATTCCGGGAGTTAACACAGCCAGTGATGACCAATCCCGGCATGCTCTGTCGAGTGTAATCCTAGTAGCTGTCTGCAAGCAGCGTGCGAAGAAACTGGTCACAAAGATTAAATCCCAGGGCGACTACTGTCATGCAATTATCAGGCTTGCACATGTCATGGCTGTAGGGAAGACTCAACTTATGCAGGGACTTTAGAGCTTGACACCCCAATCTTCAAGTATCCAACTATCGCAAACCAGTTCAATCTAGAACTTCAAAAAAAAATAGAATTAAAAGAAAAATAAAAATAAAAAATAAAAAATCTGCATGTTGTAAGCAATGCAGCCAAAGAAAATAAGACCAGCTGACTTAAAACTGTACAAGGAATTCCTTGACGCCCCGCATTTCCACTCTCCTTCCATCCTCAAAATTCTCTCATCTCTCTCCAAGGAGCCATACACTATACTTTGTTCTAGTACGCACTCAGAACAAGCATGAAATTTTGCGTGGGAAATAGGGCATGATCAATCTGTCGCGCAACAAATCAACTGTGTTCACTTAAAAATTAAGGTAAAAAAAACATCAAAATCAAAACCAAAACTTGGAAGCGCAGTTTCAAAGCCATCAGCACCGCGTACTTTGGAACGATGCAAGGAGGTCAGCGTCGCGAAAGGGGAAGCAAGAGACGCAGCAGCACAGTCGCTCAAAGCTGCTACGCCCATCGTCGCCATAGTCATCTCCACCCCTCCTCCTCCCTCTCGCACTATCGAAGGAGCAGCTCCTCGCTACCAACAATCAACCCACAATTCCAGCTTTTCCCAAAACCCAAGTCCTAATCTATAACAGCAATCCAAACCGCAACACGCCCTTACGCAACCACCCCGATTCCTACCTCTTCAAGCCTACTACATTATCTCATCGAATATCCCCAGAAAAACCAAACTGACTGGATCCACTGATCAACTGGCGAGTATCCCAGCAATGTGGTACTGAAAAGTGCCGGAAACTTCAACACGTTCAGTTCAAGTGGGTCGGGCGAGCAGGAGCGAAGGCAGCGTGACAATGCGGCGAAGAAGGGAGTAGGGGATTAGCGTGACGCAAGCGAGGATTGTTGCAATGGGAGGGGCCATGCTTGTTGCTACTGCGAGTGAGTGAGTGAGTGCGCGAAGGAGGCGCATTCTGTTGGACAACGACGCTTGCGGATGAGCTCACGCGCTGCTTTGTATGGATGAGCAAGATTCCCACTACCTCCCTTCCTTCCTCCTGGCTCCCTTGTTCGTTTGCTTGTTTGTTTGCCTCTCTCTCTGTTTTGTGTTCTGGATCTGGATTAGAGTTTGTTAACCCTGATTTTCATGCTCTGCTTTCAAGTCACATCTTTCTCTGTATTTCACTTCTTCACTTCCCTCTCTTCACAATAGTATACTTGGGTTCCCACCAAGTGCACCTTAAACTAGTTATACGTTTTGTTTTCTGCATTTTAATTAACTAAAATTGTTAAACATGAGAGTGAGGTGTTGTCTTTGTGCTTGCTTTAGATGTTATTTTTGTATTAGTATCTAGCAAGCATTGTTAGGGCTTTCACAATTGGGATTTGAATTGTCAACCTCTTGGTATCAACTTGTCATTCTTGGTAGTTTAAGATCTATACAAATCTATGAAATTTTGATTCACTTGAAGGTGTTTCAAATTGCAGTACAATTCAAACCAACAAGAAAAACTTATTCAAGTTTAAGGTCTTTAATTATGGTATTATGCTGTAGGATGCATTCTTTTTCTTTCTTTTGATGTAGACATTTTACAAAAATGTTTTTAAGTTGATATTTGTTGTTATTTTTATTATTTTTATTTATTTTATTTATTTGTTTATTTAGTTGCTAAGGACTTTATGTATACTTTTACATTTATTTTTTTGCTAGTTAAAAAAATAGTAAATATGTAGGTATGTCATATACTTAACATTTTTACTAATGAATTATTGTTTAGTGAGTACAATTTTGATAATTGACACTTATTAGGCTAAGAGTAGAAGAAACATGGGTTGAAAATGAAAGAGATTGAGATAAGGGCTATAACTTTAATAATGGTTCTTGAAGATGATCCATGATTTTAATGATGATTTTAATAGAATAGGTTGATTTAATACATGGGTGGATCATTTTAATATTTTTGTATATATATATATATATATATGTGTGTGTGTGTGTGTGTGTGTGTGTGTGTGTATAAATAAAAATATTAAATTGATCCAAAACAAATTTAAATTGATTCATGTATCTCTTATTTATATCTACTACATTCTAATCAACCTTGATAATACTCAAGTAGGTTCTCTAAGAAATAAGGTACACAACAACAATTTACAAGCAAGAACTATATAACACCATACAATGTTTGCAACTCTTATTTGAACAAATAGCTTCTCACTTGTCCAAATTACAAGAAGCTATTCTTTTTTGAAAGCATGTAAGAATTTGAGTTCAAATTGAGGATAGGATGTGCATAACAACTTTCCTAAACTAAAATAAGTAAAATTTGTATCACCATTTGACAACAACGATGAACTTTAATTTATTGTGGTCTTGGCTTAAAGCATGAAATTGAATGTAGGAAAAAAAGATGAAAATGGAATATGATGGTAAGAGCAAAAATGGATTGATCTAAGATTTACTTGATATAATATTCTATATATATATATATATATATATATATATATATATCACTTTTAAAAATTAATTTTGGTAATTTATTAATTATAATTGAATGAAGTATATACTATATAAAATTTTATTATTTAAAATTAATATTAAAATTTATTTTATCTTAATTTATAATATTTTAAATAGGCACGTTTATTAAAATATATTTATTTAATAAAAAAATTAATTTGATGTATTTTAGATGAAATTAATAATATCTATTTTTTAAATTTTATTATTTCTATTATTATAATTTTTATTATTTAAATTTATTTTAATATATTAAAATTTCACCATACTAATAATCTAATTTAATCTATTACATTTACTTGTACTTAATAAATGACTTATTAAAAAAATCCTATTTTTTAATATGAATTTTAAAAAATATTATAATAGACTGAAATCTTACAATATTATCCTAATTCTTTTATTGCAAAACCATCCCTAAATCATTGCTTCTAGTTACACTTGTAATGGATTTATAAGCATTTTGAATTGGAAATTACAATAAATAGTAGAAAACTTCACAGTACAATTCAATGTAGGCTTCTTTTGTAATATTTTTATATTTATTTATATCTATTATTGTATACTTTAGTTCAACTAAATACTGCAATTTTTTTATATTTAAGAATACAAATATATGTTTTAGAGATTTTAGAACTATAGATAAAATTTTAATTTAAAAATAAAAAATAATATTAATAAATTTAGAATATAAGAAAAAAATGATATTGACTTCTAATTGAATTGAATAGATATTTATATATATATTAAAATTATATATATATATATATATATATATTTATATATATTTATATATATTTAAATTAAATATTTATATATATAACTAGATGCTTGGTGCATTCTTAAATAAGAATTTATGTTATATAAGACTACGGCTTTGATTTTATACATGTTTAGATTTGATTTTTAGATTAGAAACTTAACCAACAAGTTAGCTATGCATTGCATGTATTGATAGCTTGTGGTACAAACTAACTATATAGCATACATATAGAAAATTTGCCTTGTAAGTTAAAACATGTGTCAAAGGTCCTATAGAACGTTGTCATGTAGCTCTTAATTAAATTATATATGTAGACGCAAGAGTGAAGCCTTCTTCACTCTTATCAATGCCTTTTTAGTCCTTAGTCTTATTTCAAGGCTTGACAATCTTCTTATCTTTAGCACTAGCCATTCTAGTTTATTATTATACCATCTTTGACTGATTTTCTAATTTCTTTGAGTGTCACAAGAGTATATTGATCTTTTAGTCCTTTGAAATTCATGTTCTTGATACCACAAGAAGCAATAAGATTGGTAGAAAGTAAAGATATAAAAATAATTGGAGTTATTTCAATATCTATACCAAATCATGCTATTTCTCCTATGATGGAATATTTTTCATATATTTAAAAACCAAAAGTTATCTTGTATAAAAAGTTTAATGATACAAATTCAAAGTTTTAAAGATTTATCAATCAAGTACAATTGGTGATTAAACTTTAACTTCAAAGCTATTCAATTATAAGATTATAAGTCAAGTTTATTGGAACATTACTTTCAGATTATGTTTTATTTTGGTTTTCAACTTTTTTTAAATAATACAATCTAATATTAAATAATTTGGAGGCTTTTTTAATAAAATTTTGATTTATGTATTAAAATCATGATATAATTTGTAGTGCAACCAATAGAATTTGTATTTTACAATCACCTTATATTATTTATGCCACACCTATTTTTAATAATAGATAGACTTTAAGTAGAATTTCAATCAAATATTAAGATTATGAAGATATTTTTAAGAAAAAGAATATAGATATCCTTTTGGAGCATTGTCTCTATGATTACTCAATTGACCTTCAAGAAGAAGCTCAATTATCATTTGAACCAATCTATAATTTATTACAAAATAAACTAACAAAGCTCACAGTATATATTAAAGAAAACTTGGCCAAAAATTTCATGTATTATTGTAATTTCCTAATAAGAGCTCTTATCTTATTGTAAAGAAAAAAATGAATCATTGCTCACATGTATGAATTATTGAGAACTCAATAAGATTACCATTAAGAAGATATATTCTCTATCTTTTAGATTTGAACTTTTTAATCAATTATATTAAGCTAAGATCTACATAAAAATAGATCTATGAAGAGCATACAATCTAGTATGTATCAAAGAAGGAGATGAATTGAAAACTATATTTTGAATAAATAAGTTAATCTATTTTATATCTTTTAAAAATATTTTAATATTTATATATAAATAATAATTAATCTATTTTAAGAATATAAAATAATATGACTTATACATTTATTATGTATTAAAAAAACTCAAAGATCCAAGATTCTATGCCAAGTTAGAAAAGTGTGTATTTTATATTATTTTAGTTAATATTTTAAGATTTATTATTTTATATGATAGCCTTATGATGAATCCTAAAAAAGTCTAGACTATCATAAATTAAAAAGTCTTATAATTTGTGCACTAAAATAAACCTCTACTACTTAAGAGCATATTCTAATTCACAATAATTTCATTAGCTACTTATTCTAGCAATTCTTCCTCAATGTTTGATTTATCTCTAACATCTTTAAGAATTCTTCAATTATAGTCTAAAATGAACCACACTAATAAGTGATTTATTCCAATTTCAATTATTAATTAACTCCCAATTTAATTATTTAAGTTATTTTTTAGTTTATTTTAAATTTTTAATTCTCTTACTTAGTAAAAATCACTTCCATTTGATCATCAAAATAACACAAGGCAATCAAATAATTCAACAAAATCCACACTTGAAGGATAATTTAATTTAAGATCTGTTATTCTCATTGTGTTCAAGCTTCAATATACCAAAGCAATTGAACTAATAGAGGTCAATTCGAACATGGAGAAAGACTGGTTATATGAATTGGGTCTATTAGTGTCACAATTGATTGTACTCTAACTATGTGAAATCAATTATCAAACTACAAAATACCAAGGCTTACTACTTCTGTCTTAATTCAACACATAATACATTCTACGAATATCAATTCAACAATACTTCCATTTTCTTATCGGTTCATCTCCCACTTACTCTCTTTGCGATTTATATATATTCAATTACTGATTTCTAGCTTACTTATTATATTCAGTTTTTCAATTCATCACACAGAATTCAATATCTTTATCTAACACAACACAATTCGATAATCTCAATTCTCAAGGTCATAGATTTTCTCCAAAACGATCAGTCCAAAGTCATATTCCACAATATTCTAATCACAGTTTCAACAATACTTCTCTCAATCACAATTCTTCATAAGCAAATAATAAAAGCAAAAAAAATAAAGAGGTAGCACCAAGCTTACCCTGGCTTACAACTCTCACAGTCTGGCCCCGATCTCTCTTTTTTCAACCTATTTATCCTATCAAAAGATAGACTGTCAGCCAGTAGATTCTAAAGGTTATGACCCTTTGTATTCTTAATTATTTGTTCTACTTACATCCTACTGTTAACAACTAAACTGCCTAATCATAAGTCTAATTCTCAAGGTTATCAATAACCAACTAGTAACTTATCACAAAATTTATTTAACTATTTTACATAACTCCACTCTTTTCTGTACAGCATCCTCGCAAATATTATTTAGCCTCAACTTATAAAGATGTAACAGCGTTGGCTTCTTCAGTTTATGGCATTGGCTTATCATCTTTTGAATTGGTGACCTTCTCCTCTGCTACATCTTCATCGTCTACCTTGGTGTTCGATGGTTCTTCATCCAAATCCACCGTCAGATCTTCATTCAACAAACCCAATTTCCATACTTGAGACTCAAGATGGGCAATTTTGTTGTTGCGCTCCTCCAACATCTTCTGTCATTCTTTTGTCGATTTCAAAGGTATCTCTGAAGGTGTTGTCACTGAAACTCACATATTGGTCCATACTAAATTATTGGCCTCCTTCTCTAATGCGGCTAGTTTAGTCTGTAATATCGCAACCTCTACTTGCAGCCACTCTTGCCGTTCCTTCCAATCGATCTCCATCCTTGCTTTTTCAAACACCATGTTTGCCATCTTCTCCTTTTCCGCCATCTACTTCTGCTTAACCACAAAAGAAAACACGATGCTTATCAAGAGCCCCCCTCCTACTTCTTACTATGGTTCAATCAATTGAGTCGACTCTCCCTTTTGTAACAAAAAATCTGTCCGAGGTTTATGTATAGTAAAGTTTAAGCCGATTGCCATTCATCCGTGTCGTAAATTTAGTATCCATAAAATCTTCCAATTGCACTGAACCATTTGGAAATCTGTCAATAACTGGATATGGCCTATGCCATCAAACTTGAAATTTTCCTGGAAAATTTTTAAATCGACTTTCATAAAGAAGTATCAAATCATTTGGCATAAAAGCCTTTGATCTAAGCTTACTATCATAATAAGTCTTCCTTCATTTTTGTGTAGTTTTTATTATCATTAATGTATTGGCTATAGTTTCATCTAATTTTTTTAATTCTTCTAAATGGTGCTGTAATGAATCATGATCTCTCAATCTATTATCTATAGCAATGCGTAAACTTTGGACTTCCAATTCAATAGGTAATATTGCTTCTTGGCCATAAACCAATTGAAAAATGGTAGCATTGGTAGTAACTTTAAATGCAATATGGTATGCCCATAAAGCTGCGAACAACTTAGTGTCCCAATCTATTCTCGCTCCTAAAACTATTTTTGTTAAGATTTTACATAAAATTCCATTAGTCTTTTCCATTTTTCCATTGGATCTAGAGTGATACGGTGTAGTCTTATGATGTTTTATCTTGTATTTAGCCAAAAGTACTTTGATTGTACTATTTATAAAATGAGTTCCTCGATCACTAATCAATTCTCGTGGATAACCGAACCATGTAATAATAATTTCATATAAAAAGGTTGCTACTATATTTGTACTATCAGTTTTTGTAGCTACGGCTTCAATCCATTTTGTTACGTAATCCATTGCTACCAATATATACCATTTTGTCCATTTTTTAAGGCTGGTGCAATTGGTCCCACAAAATCAATTCCCCATTTTTCAAAAGGCTCTTGAGCCAAAATTGGTATGAATGGCATTGCTGAAGTTCTAGTACGTCGACCCGTTCTCTGACATGGGTCATAATAACGGACGAATTAGTAGACATCTGCAAACATTGTTGGCTACCCATAACAATCCTGTAAAGTTTTACGAGCCATGTTGTCCCCCGCAAAATATCCACTATAACTGTCCAAGGAACAACCTTCTAATATAGTATGCACTTCAGTCTGATAAATACAGCGTTGCAAAATTCCATCCTTGTCTTATTTATATAACGTTTCACCAATCATCGTATAAGGTGCACATTTTAATATTAAACGTCATTTAAGCTTTTCATTAAAATTGGGTGGAAAGGTTTGAAATGTCAAGTATTGAATTATTTCACTATACTTCGGAGTAATTACATCTATCGCAAAGAGTTCCGCATCAAGTAGTGCATCGTTAATAGGTTCATTACCCAATATATTGGATAACTGAGATAAATGGTCCACATTAGAATGTGATTTTTCTGGTCTTACTTGAATAGTAAAGTCAAATTCCTGTAAGAGTAAAATCCATCATGCAATACGACCACTCAATTGAGGCTTATTAATCATATATTTTAAAGTATCATGGTTGATATGGAAAACAAATTTATAACCAAGAAGATAATGTCGAAACTTTTGTACGCAATAAATCATTTCCAATGCTTCTCTTTTGATTGTTGTATAATTTCTTTCAGTTGCTACCAATTGACGACTTGCATAATAAATAAGGTAATCAAAACCCCGGCCATCTTTCTAGCTTAACATAGAACCAATCGCGACATTAGATGCATCCACATAAACTTGGAATGGTTTTGTCCAATAAGGTGCCACCATTATTGGTGCTAAAATCAATTTCTATTTTAATGTTTCAAATGCAATTGTACATTCCTTTGTCCAAAATAGACTGGTCCCATCGATTGGTGGTTTCTTTAAGAGATTTATCAAGGAAAGGCATATAACTGTGAATAGATAGATAAATCATCGATAATAACTAACATGGCCGACAAATACTTGAACATCCGTAATAGTGTTTGGTTACTTTAATTCTACTATAATCTTTATTTTATCCAGATCTGTAGCAATGCCTACCATAGAAACTATATGATCCAACAGTTTATCAGAAGGCACACCAAATTGATACTTTTTTGAATTTAAAAAAATTCCATATTTGGCACATTGATTCAGATATTGACCTAAACATTCTAAATGCCTAGCTGTCGTAGTAAATGTAGAGAAATCATCTAAAAATATTTCCATTGAAATTTGTAAATAATCTTAGAATGTTTGCATCATTACCCTTTAAAATGTAGCTAGTGTATTACAAAGTCCAAATGGCATAACTTTATAGGCAAAGGTCCCCCAATCCATAGCAAAAGTAGTTTTTAATTGGTCTTTTTTTACAATTTTAACTTAATTATAACTAGAGGATCCATCAAGAAATGAATAACATTCATGTCCAAAAACAGTATCCAATATATTATCCATGAATGGTAAAGGAAAATAATCCTTTTTGATAGTTGCATTTAATTTATAAAAATCTTGACAGATGCAAACTTTTCCATTCTTTTTCAGTATCATAACAATTGGTGAAACCCACTCACTAAAAGAAACTGGATAGATAAATCTAACCTCTAAGAGTTTATTCAGTTTATTCTTTTACCATAAGTGAGTATTTTGGATTAAGTCGATGTTGTCTTTGGCATACTGATGTAACATTCTCCTCCAATATAATTTGATGATCACAAACTTGAGGTAGAATTCCTTTCAAATCTACATACGACTATGCGAAAGTAATTTTATGCATTAAGATGTAATCTACCCAAATTTCTTTTTCCTTGCCTTTTATACCGTCGTAAATCTGAATGATTTGGGGAGCCTCTCCTATACCTAAATTAATTGGTTGACATTGTGGAATTTCAGGAGTCTCTAGAATAATGTTCTATTCAATTCTAGAATCTTTCATAAAATCCGACAAATTAAAACTTTCCAACTCCAGTTCCATAGCAGTAACGTGATTAACATCCTGTCTATTCATTCAATATGTAATCACATGATCAAAATTGTCAATAACATCTAGAGGAACTAAGTACTCTCCTGATCCCTTGTACTAGTATTTCATTCTAGTATGCTCGACAACTTACCTTTTATCAGCATAAATTGGGTCAGGTGCACCAATTTCTTCTTCTATAGACTCATTTTCACAATCCGACATGAATTCTAAACTGACAAATTGAGTTTCTCCGTGATATTGGACAGGGTACATTTGAAGCACAATTTTATCATTACCTTTTCCAATTATCAATGTGCCATGGTCCTAGTCATTTCAAGCTTTAGCTTGATACAACCACGGTCACCCCAATAAAATTAGATATGACAATATAGAGCTTCATAATTGAAAAACAATATAATCAATTTTATAGGTAATCCCCATAATTACTGTATCAATACTTTGTAAAATATCCATAGGTTTAACTCAACTAGAGTCAGCCATTCTCAAAACTACTGTAGTAGGTAATAAGTGATCCAAACCCAACTCCTCCATTGTAGCGTCATTCATAAGATTTACACTAGATCCTTCGTCTACTTACACTCCCGATACTAATACTCCATCAATTGAGACATCAATCGTTGGTGCACCCGGATCGGGATTCAAACTTACTTCTCAGATTTCTTTATTTTGAGATCTGCAAGGAATTAGTAAGAAATTCAAGATAGTTCGGTACTCAGGTGCTACTGCCAATAGTTGCTTCATAGAGATCCTAACTCTATGGTACCCAAATCTTTTAGAATATCATATGGTTCTGTATTAGTGGTAATTCTCAATGTCCATTTTTTCTTTCCAGTTCTAGACACCGATGTAGATAAATTAGTTTTCTCTATATTAGAAATTAGTAAAGCTATTGGAACTAAATTTGATAGAACCTGTAAAATCGGTTCTTTCAATGGTGTCGTGTTGTAACACAACTATATGGTAAAAATATAAATTAAAAAGATATATTAATATTTAGTCATCTTGGATGTTAAAAACAGTGGTCAATTCTAGTGCCAATATCTAGGGGCCAATTAATGTCACCTCATTGCAAGCTGTACGACCGAACATGACAACAACATATGCTCCATCGGTGTCATCAAATCAAGTACCCTTCGTACCAATGGGATGACCAAGATCATTTTTTAATCCTATATGGAACAAGCCTAGTAGATATATACTAGTGGAGACATCCAATATGCTTGATGGAGGTACAAGAAGACCACTTCATTGTTTCCATTATATACAAATTTGTTATTATGCTAGTAAATATCCTAATCCAAAAGCAAGTGATAATTACGTGCCAATATATGGGAGTAGCAAACAATCGGGGCACACTTATCAGCAATGTAATGCTCCGTTCAATTTCAATAATCGGGATTAGCAGATCCAAAGTTAGGAAAAAATTGAAGGTATAAATCAAGGTCCTCAAGATTCTCCGGTAAATTGGATGGAATAAGTCCGAGCCATTCTTACCAAGAGTCGGCAAAAGGGGAAAGGATCAATTCAATATTTAAGTGAGTGTGATGTGAAGGGCCAATTTGACCCAATTACGGGGACATCCAATCCAGATTTTAGTATAATTCTCTTATCCAATATGAGACCTGACTCAGTTGGACAACCCAATGAGGTCCCGAATATGGAGGCTTCGGTTCCATTTCAAGTTGTTCCGTTCTCTATGCCATTTCAGGGAAATGTCCTTTTCGTAGAAAGATCCTCTTAGAGGCGAGATTTCCATGGAAGTAGGTCTGCTATTCCAATTTGGAGTCCAGGGCAGAAGAATAGGGGACCTCATGGAGTTAAAAGAAAGGAGAGGAAAAGGAAGAAGGCATTTAAAGATCAGGATTTTGAAGTCGAAGAGCTAGCTTCAAGCTCCTTTGAAAGGTGTAGAATTGGGTTTCATAGGATTTGGGACGACTTTGCAATTGTTGCTCAAAGTCAGTGTTTGTATTGGTGAATTGGGTTCATAGAGTTTGGGAGGACTTGCAGTCATTGCTGAAAGTCAGTGTTTGTATTGGTGAATTGGATTTTTGCAATAAAATAACAGTTAGTACTCTTGACTATTTTGTGAAATTGGAGAGACATCTATAGTTGAAATTTTAGAAGTGTCTAGATGGTTGAGTATGCCAAGTGCATGAAAAAATTTGTATTAATCTAACAATATGGATAGAAGATATTTGATCATTAGTGTAAAGAGGTATCAGAAGTTGACATATTAGGATTGTTTAGGATTTTGTAATACTTGGAGATCTATTGGCTAGAATAAGGTGAATTTTGATGCAGTAAGTCGAGGACTTAAAGGTGAAGCTGCACACAAAGTTGAATGAAAATTAATGATTAGAGAACAAAAAATTATAAGTTATAGTTTGTCATCAACTTCTAGGCGGTGATCAAGGGACATCAATGTGGATTTACAGTATTTTCTTGCAATCTTTTATATTTAGATGGTTGAAATCCACTAGACTACTCAGATACTCGTAAAACATCATTTTATCTTCCACAGACAGATACTCATTGTGTTTTTAAGCAAGACAGTACATAATACGACAACAGGTAAGATTGTTCTTTTAATTGGGCTGATATTGGTTCCTTGGAATTCATGCCTCTATTTGATTATTTCAACCGTTCTGCATATTTGTTCCATAAATCAGATTATAATTAATATTTTGAAAATTCCCAAAGCCATGATTAGGTCGATTTGGACGATTACTATTCCAACCATCCATATTTCCAGTCTATACTTGATTAACATCCCATTGAGTTGGCTATATTAACGTCTGCTTATTGAACTGTTGTTGCCTTTGTAAATGCCAACAGTTTTGGATAGGGTGCTTTCCTCCACAAAATGTACATTGAACACCTGTTTGTCTGGGTGATAGATATTTCGTATCAAAATGATTTTGTCCCTTAAAATTATTACACCATACATTAGGTCTCGTATTACAAGGCTTATGTCATTTCTTCTTATCTTTAGCCAAATTCATGGCCAATTCTTCCATCTTCTTTATTAGATTTAATAACAATGCTTCATTTGGATCTTTAATAGTCTTCTTTGTGAACAATTCCAATTGTTGATAGGTTGGCGATATAAAATAAGGTGTCATTGTTATTGGTGCTATTGCTTGAAGTGGGGCAGCATTAATTGATTTTTGCAACATAACATTCTTCACATTGGAGGTAGCCATTTGTAGATAATTACCCATCAACACATTTCTCAGTTGTATTTGTTGGCTTCCTGAACTTGGAATCATCGTGGCCTTCTTTGTTAATAATTGGTCATAATGACATTCTTTCCATATCTTTGTTTGTGCCAATAATGCCTCTATCGTTGCTGGTCGAGCCTCTTTTATAAATATTTTTAATTTTGGTGGATGCAAACCGTTAATTAATATTGACAATATAAACACATCTAGCATTTGATTATTTGACCATTTACAAAGTATATCCATGACCCAGCCATAATAGGACTCTATTGATTCCCCCACAAACATCTTGCTCTTCATAAAACTTTCTCTAAGCTGATTTTCAAATCCAATTGGTCTAAAATGGATTAAGAAGGCATTCCTTAAGGCCTCCTAATTGGAAAATCTACCCACTGGTTGTCGATTATACCATTCAAAAGTTGTATCTTTTAAAATTATTGGCAACTATCTCAATCAAATGTTTTCAGTTCTACCTTAATTAGCCACACAAGGTGTCAAGAATTTAAATATATGGTGATCGGGATCAGAGCCCAGCTAACCACTAAAAGTAGGTAATGGTGCCACACTTATAGTGCAGTCTCCTACTGCTCCCATTTGTACCGGAATTAGTACTTCTGGTACTCTCGCGACCATTGGTGTTATCACTGGTCTCTTTGCTATTTGAATTTGAATTTTTCTTCCTTTGGTTTTACTTGGACCTATAATTCTTTTTTATCGTTCCCGTAGAAGATTTCTTATGCGTAATCGATCATATCTTTCTTTTGCTTGTCGATTAATTCTTTGGTAATCCTCCCCTTCATATTTATCACTCATAATCTTTCATTCTTCTTTACAAAATCAATACTGCCTTGAATTATAACTCACATATTTGTAACCCTAAAATTGGTTCTTTTCACATTCTCATTCAATATATAATTCCATCTCCCATACAATCAATTTCTAACATTTCATATTGTTATCATTTCCCTGGCAGCGGCACCAAAATGTTGTTGTAGTTGTATTCAAGCTTCAATATACCAAAGCAATTGAACTAATAGAGGTCAGTTCAAACACGGAGAAAGATTGGTTATATGAATTGGGTCTATTAGTGTCACAATTGACTATACTCTAGCTATCTGAAATCAATTATTAAACTATAAAACACCAAGGCTTACTACTTCTATCTTAATTCAACATGTAATCCATTCTATGAATATCAATTCAACAATACTTCTATTTTCTTATCGGTTCATCTCCCACTTACTCTCTTTGCGATTTATATATATTCAATTACTGATCTCCAACTTACTTATTATATTCAATTTCTCAATTCATTATACAGAATTCAATATCTTCACTTAACGCAACACAATTCGATAATCTCAATTCTCAAGGTCATAGATTTTCTCCAAAACGGTCAGTCCAAAGTCATATTCCACAATATTCTAATCATAGTTTCAATAATACTTCTCTCAATGACAATTCTTCATAAGCAAATAATAAAAGCTAAAAAAACAAAGAGGTAGCATCAAGCTTATCCCCGCTTACGACTCTTACAGTCTTGCCCTGATCTCCCTTTTTTCAACCTCTTTATCCTACCAAAAGATGCCTAGTCAGCCAGTAGATTCCAAAGGTTATGATCCTTTGAATTCTTAACCATTTATTCCACTAACATCCTACTGTTACCAACTAAACTGCCTAACTATAAGTCTAATTCTCAAGATTATCAATAACCAATCAGTAACTTACCACAAAATTTATTTACATATTCTACAAGATCTTATAATTTTTATTTTTATTTTTATTTAATATTAGCTTTCATTCAAGTCTATATTTTTATCCAAGGTAATTTTCATCTATGAATAACTTATTATCTGTGAATGAATATTTATTCAAGAAGATTTTTTAATAATTAGGTGGAATTCTATTCTTCTAAATCTTATCAACCATTGTTGAATTATCATTAACAATAAGTGCACTATCTATTAGTTATCTAAATTATTAGTTATCTCTTTGTTCTACACCTAACTTCAAAGTAGCAATTGTTGCTAGTATAGGTTGATTCCACCAACATCTTCATGCACAATCTTTCTTAATCTTTAGCCATTCTAAAATAAGAGCTTTATATAATTCGTCCATACAACCATGATTGATGGACCATTACCACCTCATTAGTAGCCTCTATAGTCGCCGCACCTTAGGAGCCTATTAAGCCACAATTGTAGCAATATCAGAAACAAACAAAGACATTGCAATAATCTTATGGCCACCACAATAGATTATTATCCTTGTACCAATAGAAAAATATCCTAAATCCTAAATTCTAAATTCTAAACTCTTCTTTCAATCTTCAAACTCTCCTTCCAATCTTCAGACTATATTGTAGTTCTTTTCCTTCATTGAAAGAACAAAGGATAATAAGCACCGTTGTCGTACTGTAATTACTTACAGTATGTAAAAATTAGTGAAAACATGTAATATGTTTATAAGTCTTAATGTGAGTTAGAATAGTTAGTATGTTAATTTAAAATGAATTGAAATAAGAAAAATTATTTGAAAGTTAATCTAGTTTGATTATAGAGTTTATATTATATAGGATTTAGATAGTTAGTATAAAGATCAAGGGAAGGGAGGAGTTAAAAGATGAAAATATAACTAGAAGGAGGCTTATTGGGAAGGATGAAAGTAAGGCATGGTTGGATGAAGGCAAGGGGTGAAGAACTTCATCCCTATTGGTCGAATACCATGCCCAATGGGCTTTGAGGAGGCTGCCCGAGGCCATATTAGGAATTAGGGTTCCTCTTTCGAGGCCATTCGAGCTTTTGAGGCTAGGGTCAGAAGGTTTAGGGTTTTGGGTATAATTTGGGTGAAGATTTTGTGTGATTTCGAGTTTTTATGGAAAAGATATGAATGTTCAAAGATAAGGTGTCAATTTCGTACCTACTGTCACTTCTTTTGGGCATCACATACGAATACGGAGAGCAACGGAAGATCGGCGACTGGATTTGGAGGGAGCATTTTCTCGGCTACACATTCTACTTACTGTATAGTGAATTCTAAGATTGGGTGAAGGAGTTATGAGGTGTTGAAGACAGCACTTGTAATTTGAAGGCAGTAAGCATGTCGTTTTGTTGCTAGTTATGGGTGAAGCCATATCTTGAGTTTCTGGACGAATTTTTGGCTCAAAATTTCCACAAGTGTGTGTAATTGGGTTAAGAAGCTTTAGATCAAAGTTTCATATTATTTGAATAATTACTTTGTGAGATATGAAGGAAGTTGTACACGGGTGTAAAAAAGCTAGGGTTTGAAGCTACAGTTAGGGTTTTCAAGATATCACAAGATCCAAGACGAATTTACGGTTGAATTTTGGTGTGGTAGTTGCTAAAGATATATCAGTACTCCATGTAAAATTTGGAGTTGTTTAGACGGTTAGATCGTAAGTTATGAGCTGTTGAACTTCGGGAAAAATTCCTTATAAGGATATATAAGTTTTTTATAACACCTTATCAAGTATTTTGGTGTTCTTTGGATTTTAAGGCTTGTATATTGATGTAATTGCTCCAAAGGAGAGGAGTTTATATATATAAAATTGTTACCCTTGTATTTCAAACTTGATTGAGTATTTAGTGACAGCTAGAAGCCCAGCGCTTTCTTGAGGCAAACTCTCTCTACCCCGACACCGTGATCTTCTACCACTCCACCACTACAATAGTTAATTTAAAAAAATACAAAATATATATAAAAATAATAATAATAATAATAATAATAAAAATCCTAAGTACTTGAAGCTTGGAAGCATATAAAAAAAAATACAAAGAAAACAAAAATTAAATAAAAAATAAATAAATAACAAAAATAAAAATAATTAATAAATTAATAAATAAATAAATAAAAACAATAAAAAAGAACAAAAAAAACCAATGCTAAGATCATTAGTATCTATTGCCTTCTTGGTAATATAAGCCAATACACAACATATAAGAAAGTGCCAAATGATTTTGTATTGCTTGAATTATAAATATACTTCATATAATTGCTACAATTCTTTTTCAGCTCACCAAGTCAAAATCTCTTTAAAAAAAAGAATAATTTTTTTGCCAAATAAAAACCTAAGGAAAAAATAGAAGATCAAGTAATGAATGGAGGCCTAATTTTTTAAAAATAGCCACAACCAATTCTCATGGTGGTTCCCTTTCTTAAATAAATACTAGTATAAAAATGAACAATCCCAAACTTTTGCCAATCCTCTATCGATACAGTTGAAAATCTTAGATGTATTAATATTGCAACCATGTAATGCAATTTAGATCACAATCAAATTATAGTTAATAAGAACCATGTACAAACTTCATCTTACTTGGAATTCCCTCAACAAATTACAAAAATAAGAAAAAAATAAGAAAAATAGAAACAAAAGTGAGTTATTGTATTGCAACATTCTATTAATATATTTGGCCTTCTGTAACTTAACCAAACTAAGGGACTAGAAAAAAATTAAACTACTCCACCATCACTTTTGGAGTCCACAAAAATACAAGAAATTTTTAAAAATAAAATAAAATAAAATAAAATATAAGAGGTTTAAATTGGATCTCTATTAATAGAAATTCTTAGAAGTTATAAATCTTGGCCTGATATTCAACTAACATCCAAGTACATACCGTATCTTACAATATTTGATACTTGAGTGCACTTATTTGACATCTATACATGATACTATTTGAATATCATACTCAGCTTATCATTTATATATATATATATATATATATATATATATAATAAACTATATTCTTTACTATATTTTGGAATTATATAGTATTTTATGTTAATATTATATATGCCTATCTTTAATACTACACCAATATAATAATTCTACCATATTCCATATGCCGTCCTTCTACCATATATCTATTGTATTTAAGATGTATTAATATTGAATCCATCTATTTCCATTGTATTCATGTCTAAACTCTATTAATTGAAAAGTAACTTGGCTATGGAAATTATCAAATATGTTCCAAGAAAAGAATGAGTGAGCTATTAATTCTTAACATGGTACTAAAATTGATTTGTTATAAAATAATATACAAAGAAGATGAAAAAAACTGAAATCTATATTTTGTTTAAGATTTTTGACAAAAAAAAATTAATTTCCGAAATTAAAAAAAAAAACACTATAGAATCTCCTTCAATCTAGGTAGATTATGACATTAAGCCTTGCAAGGCCTATATATTCATTGTCTATTCAATATTTGTCTTTCTTAAACTAATACTAGTTTATTAGGAGAATTCCTTTTTCCAACCAAGTTCAAGCTTGGAACATCCAATTAACAATCTCTCACTTGACTAATATTTCTACAATCCTTAGATAGTTAAAGAAGACCTATACAAATAATTTTAATACATACAAGCAAATTTTTTTATGAGATTCTAATCAAGTACTTTTGTCTACATTTAGAATTTTTATTATTATTTAGTGAGAAGAAATAAATTGAGAGAAAGATGAGACTAATGAATAATTCTATTACTTATTTTAATCTCAAATGATTGTTTCTTAAAATCCACCCAATTTTTTTGATTTTTTCATTTTAAAGAATTGAGTAAAGACAAGAATTCAGCCTTATGAATGATAAAAATCACATTTGATATTCTTTATATCTATTTTTAAAAGTTCTAGTAGAAAATCTTCTCTATTAAGTGTTTGTAACTAAATTAAATTATTTAGAAAGTCTTCTTTAATTAGATAAGGATCCAATCAAATAATATTAAAATTGCCTAGAAAATCTAATCTCCTAGCATCTTATAAGAAGACCAATATGTCAAGCCTAGGATTTCTAGTCTTATATCATTTGTCAAAGGTAACTTTTCTTCTTCTTTGAATAGCCTTTGTATTTTGAGTACTTTGTCTTTTGGCCTCAATTAGACCTCTTAATTATTCCAATCTATCAATTAAAGATTATTTAATTGATGATCTTTCTATTAAGATAATTTCAAGTGATAGAACTTCAAGCTTAATTTGTAAAATGGCTTCTATACTATAAACCAAAGAAATGAAATTGCTTGAGTTGTCACTTTAAATGTCATTCTATAAGCTCATAAGGTTATAGAGACCTTTGTATTTCAATCTCTTTTAGACTTTTTTATTGTATTTTTGAGAATATTAATTAAGATTTGGTTGATTCTTTTGTATACTTATTGGTTTAAGGATGATAAAGTATAATCTTTTTATAATCAATTTTAAATTTTTAGATCAAGTCTTCTATCACCTCATTTAAAAATATTTATTTCTATTACTAATCAAGTTTTTTGAGCATCCAACTCTAGTAATGATATATTTGTAAAAGAACTTGGCAACTTGCTTAGCATTATTGGCTTTAGCTATCTTTGCCTTAGCTCACTTTGTTGAATATTTAATTGCTACTACTATGTATTTCATTTCATGAGTGAAATTGTGGTAAACCTCTTCAATATAATCAATTCTCCACTTTTCAAAGAAAACTAGAGATAATGATACATAGAGAAGCAAAATCATCTTTAAGTCATTTTTGATATACTATTGATATGCATCACATATCCTGATATATTCATGGATATCTTGAAATAGTGTGGGCCAACAATATCTAATTTTAAGGATTTTTTAATCAATTAAGGTTTCCAAAAAATGCCCCCCATATGTACTTTTGTAATATGTCAATAGAATAGTAGAAATTTCTTCTTCTATCATACACTTTCTTAGTATTTTATTAATTCCATATCTATATAATTTTCTATTAATTATAACAAAGTATCTACTATTAATTTTTAATTTTTATATTCTATTTTAGAAAGTTAAAAAGATATGATTTGGATTATCAAAAAATTAGTAATTAATTCATATGAAGTGAGAGTGATTGAAAAAAAATATAAGCTTTTATCTATGAAGGTGTCATTAATTGGAATTTCACCAATTTATTTTGATAATCTAAATACATGGTCTCATGCTTGTATATTCTTTTAGACTTTTATTCTACTGTATAATTGAATTCTTGTAGTAGAAGCATCCACTTTGTCAGTCTATTAGTCAAATCAACCTTATTTATAAGGAATTAGATTGCCATATAATCAACAAAAAATACTACTATATTCAAAAAGAAGTAGTTTCTAAACTTCTTAATAGAAAAAAACCATGGCAAAGTATTTCTTTTTTGTGGTAGTATATTTCCTTTCAACAAGGTTTAGTTGTCTGCAAGCAAAGGCTATAAGATAATCTTTATCATTTTTTCTATTTACTTAATACAATGTGCTTCCTACTACCATAGTCAAAGCATTACAAAGCACATGAAAGGATAATGATCAATTATGAGGTCTTAAGATGAGGTAAGTATTAAGTTTTTTCTTAAAGATATCAAATGTCTTTTGATATTTTTTACCCTATGACAAATAAAAGATTCTATGTTGGGCTACTTCTGGAAGTATGCCTTTAAAGTCTTCGTAAGATTAAAAAAATATATCTCTATATTCTATAATTAAGATATTATATCTTATTAATTCTTCTTTTATTAATTAGAATCCTATTTTGATGGATTTTGAATCCTCATTTTTTAATAATACATCCATTATCTTATAATAAAGCTCATGGATATATCATTTCTCTGTAGATCTTTTATATCAATTATTTGGTATTTGAAGATACGTAACTACATCATTTCTAATTATTAGACTATTAAAATTCTATTGAAATTGAATAAAAAAATTAAAGTTAACTTCTTTAATTATCTCTTCTAAGTCTTGACTTTGAATACCATCAAAGTTTATCTCAAAGACATCTTTCAATTTAATGTCATTTACTAAGGTATCTAAATCTACTTCTACTTCATTGTTTTGCCACATCGCAAACCTATCTATGAAATTGACATTCATTACTTCATCTATACTTGAAGTAAGATGTTTTTCTAACCATTAGGTGAATTTTTCATCATCCTTTTAATCATATCATTTAAGATCTACACAACGTACTGAGGTAGGTTTGACTATATTAGATTGAATTAATTCATTTTTCTTTAAATTAGCAAATCTTATATTTTTTTAATTATTTATTAAATTGAGGAGTGTAAGTTTTATTTTTAGAAGAACTTGTAGAGATTTTTTTTAATACTAATCTTTGGAATCAAACAAAAATCTTTATGAGATTTTTAAAAGGACTAAAAATGATATGGGATTTTTTACCATCTTAATCAATTTTTTCCTTAGTTGCCCTCAACTAAGCTCTATTTAAGAGTAATCAATAAGAATTCTTATTCAAATGTATATGAATAACATGAAAAGTGAAGAATACTTCTTACCATCCATTATCACCCTACATCCATTAATTTATTCTAGCATATATCTTGGCTTTAATTAGCTATATTAATTATATAGAGAGAAGGGCAAATGATATTAAGACTCAACTTTTCCATGGTTGTTATGGACATTATATTTAACTTACCACCTCCATCCACAATCATATACAGGATGATTTTATAAATTATGAATACCTCTAATTTGATTGACTTGATTCTTGTACCTTTTGAATTATTTTTATGTGAGCTTGGATTTTTGCTTTAGATCTTTGATATCTTTTAATAAGTAAGTAAGTTTTAAAAATTCTTTTTATTATTGAAAAAAAACCTCCAAAAATTAAACAATGGTTATAATGATTCAAAAAACTATTTTAATGTTGACATATTTTGGAAAGAATGGTGTATTATAGATGAATTATAGTTAATAATAACACATAGTTTATATAGAAAATAAAGTATTTATTTATAACTACAACATGAGTCTAAGTTATAAAAGATCCATTAAATAATTGTGGAGCTATGACCAACCCAATTTAGAATAATATTAAAATATTTTTTTGAGTGTCGTATCCAATTACATATCAATACTTTGTAGGATCTCTTTTGGCCTTGATAATTACTTCCAACCTCCTATGCATACTTTCTATTAATTTTTAGTACAAAATTGTTTCAATATTATTTTATTCTATAACTATTCTTTTCCATAATTTTTAAAAAAAATTTGGTTTTATCTTCCAAGTATTGAGTTGGTGTTTGACGTACTTACAAAGATATTCAATGGAATTAAGATCAAGAGACTAAGTAAGCCAATCCATTATTTTAATCCTATAATGATCAAACTACTTCCATGCTAGTTTTGAGTTATGCTTGGAGTCGTTATCTTGTTGAAAAATCACCTCCTCATCAAAAATGTTAGATTCTTCAATACTAAAAATCAATTTTTTTTTCAAGGATTTCCACAAATTGCTTGGCATCCATCCTCACCTCAATCTCTGCCATCCTTCCAACTCCATTCCATATTATACAACTCCATACCATTATATTTCCACCTCGATGCTTAACTGTTCTTTGAATCTTTGTGTCAAGCAAGGACTAATTCTTTTGTTTTTACACCCATTTTTTGCCATCTAATGCAAATCTGTTGATTTTTGTCTCATCTAACCAAATAACATTCTTCCAATCCTCCACGGTCCATTTCTTATACTTTAGAGAAAAATCCAAAAATTATTTTTGATGGCGAGTAGATAGTAGTGGCTTGTTATTCTTCACCACGTCTTTTATATTCCATTTCTTGAGATATTTTGAATGATTTGAATTGATACATGATTATTGATAATATTGTTAACGTTTTTAGCAACCTCAACAATATTTTCAGTCTTTTTAGTGTTGATTTAGCAAATAATTATCTTTTCATCTATTACAGTGAATTTCTTTGGTTTACCTAATTTTAGATTATTTTTATTAAAAATAAACTTTTTTGCTAACCTAGAGATAGTAGCTTTAATACAACTAAATTCAAAAGCAATTTGGCTATAAGATTTTTGAGAATGAAAAAGAGTAGAGGTAATATTATCTTAGAGAGAGTGGAGAATGGATCTCATAATTGTTCAAGGAATTGTCAAGGACACAAGAATCTAATAAAGAAATATGTCAAGATTAAAGACAAAGAATGAAATTGATAGAAAAATTAGTTCCAAAGACTCCTATTTATACTATAATGAAGGTTATAAAAGTCTATGGTACTTTCTGTAGAAGTTTCTAAAAGTTTAAAAAAGCTTTTAGAAGCTTATGGAACTTTTTAAAAGATTGTAGAAGATTCCATAAGTATCTAGAAGGTTTTAAAAATTTGTAAAAGATTTTACAAGGTCCTAGAATGTAGTGATTTGGAATATATTTGTGCCAAAAATTGTAATTAAGAATGGTACTTTTATAATTACTAGTAAGCATTAATGAGGTCATTAAATTAGTAATAATATTTTCATGGTAAATCTAATGATGATAGAATGTTATAATGTTGAGTAATTAATAGAATCCAAAAATTAGACACCACACTCAAAAAATTGTTTCAATACTATTCCAAATTAGATTGGTCATAGCTCTACAATTATCTAATGGATTCTTTTCAATCTAGGCTCATTTGGTAGCTGTAAAGGAGTGCTTTATTTGCTATATAAACCACGTGTAATTATTCAGCACAATTCATCTATAATACACCATTCTTTCTAAAGTATATCAACATTGAAATAATTTTTTGAGTCATTGTATATCAGCCTTAATTTTATTTAAATTTCTCCATAAATCATAAGACTCCTTTTAATTCTCAATTTAAAAAAAAAAAATAAGGTATCACATTTTGGTTTATAGTTTCTAAGATCTTCTCATTATTTTATAGAAGAAAATTCCTCTACAAGATTTTTTCCTTTATTATCTTAATTTTCTTAGTGATTGTAGGTACTAATTTATGGGACATTTGTTTTTTACTTCTTTATAGTATCCATTGCTTCTTTTGTGGCTTTGTTTAAATCAGAGAAATAAAGTGAGTCTTCTAAGCTATTTTTACTATTTATTGAGGTAAGAAAGAGAGAACTAATATAGTATGTGAGCTCTCAATTATATTTTAAATTTTAAATTTTTATTATTTTCTTATTTTATGATAACTAAAAATATTAGATTAGGATTTATATAAGTAGAATTTATTTTTATATAATTTTTAGGATTAAAACCCTTGATGGTATAAATTATAGCCTAGTTCTTTGAATTAGATTAATTAGGACTAAAATAATAAGAGTTAGAAAATCAAAACAACAACTTAGTTAGTTTAATAATTTAGAGGTTGTTAGTCATTACTATAAGGGTTGACTAAAAGCCTATGAGTACATCTATAATCATTCACATGATTTAGGAGTTGGAATTATAATTCTCTAAAAGATTTAGGGAAGTTAGCAATGATAATTTTGGATTTTCTTCTAAATTCGACAAATTCAAGCGGCATGGCAGTTTTTCTACTTAATGGGAGTCTTTTTAATGAAATGGTGGCACCGGATTTACCTTGTAGAGTGAAGAAAATAAGATCAGCAACCTCTCCTTCAAAATACAAGAGAAGCAATGAAATTCTCATTTTGAAGAATTTCACAAAAATTGCCAAGATCCTTGTAAGTAAAAACTTCCATGGAAATTATAATTGAGCATGGATTGAGACATATGAGTAGTTGATCTTAGCTTAAAAAGGTGTTTTGAATACAATAGTGAAGTTAGATTTACAAAAAAATGCTTTCTTGACCACTTACAAGAGCCATCAGCCTTGGTAACGAGATTGGCTCTTGGATGAATGAAGCCCATAGATCTAGATTAGGGATCTTAAAAATCAAGGGTGGAGATGTAGCCACCCTTCTACGAGCCTCCACTCAATTGTATAAGAGAAGCTTAGTTTTCCAAGCCCTCTCTCTCCTCTTTTGGGTGAAGGGCGGAGCCATGCAAAAATTTGGCCGAAATCCTAATCTTAATTTTATTTAGATTTTAATTCTTATTGTGAACCTTGTTATTGTTTATGTATAGATTTTTTATTGTGAAGAATGGTCATTAAGTTTTAAAATATGTTTCATTGAGGTATATATCTTCTCAGTCTTTCAAACACCCCAAGGGTTTTAAGGGCCTTGGATTTTCTTCAATCAGTCATTCAGTTTCTTTTGTTTCAATTTAAGATTCTGAAAAATTGTAGCTTTTGTTATTAGCTTCCCGACAAGATAAGACTCACATGATTTGGAATAAGAAAGAATTTTTGGTGAATTTTTGAGTTTGAGGGAGTCGACTGCCTTTGTAGTTTGAATCAATCGAGTTTGGAAAGGCATTTCTCAGTGTTTGATGATTTGATTTATTTGAAATTTTGGGAGCATCAAGCTTTATAAGCTAAGCATTGAAAGGCATGAGTTTTGTTGAATTTGAAGACAATCTGAATTTTAGTGAATTTCTAAGTGAAGAGGATTGGTCACCATGGTAGTTTAGATAACTCAACTTCAAAGGAGGAATTCTCACGACTGAATCGATAGATTGCAACGAAGATTTTTGGATCAAAAGCGTCTTCAAGTTAGCCTTGCAACAAGCTAAGAATCATTCAAATTGAAGCCGATTACAAATTTTGGCAAATTTTGGAGTAGAAGGGGGTCGTTGCCTGCAATCCTTACGAGTTGTCAAGGTACCTTCGCTTTCACCTCTCTTACTTTATTTTTACTATCATCTTCACATTGACTTGTAATTTCCACATTTCACTTTTTGGCTAATAAATTTTAAATTTAACTTTTAATCTTTAATATTCTCACTTTAACTTTTAACTTTAACTTTTAAACTAAACTTTTAATTTTAATTTTTTTTTAACCTTTAATCTTAACTTTTAACTTAACTTTTTTTACTTAACCTTTTAATTTTAAATTTTAACTTAACCTTTTAATCTTAATTTTTAACTTTAACTTTTTAAACTTAACTTTTAATTTTAATTTTAATTCAAACTTAAGTTTTTATTCTTATGGTCAATTAATAGTAATAATTTAGTTAATTATTTTTACTATGTTTACATAGTAAATTTTATTTAATATGTTAATTTAATATTAGTAACCATTGCTTAGAAGGCCTAAAACTAATTGAACTTTTAATATAAAGATTTAAATTAATCTCACAATTACATAATTGGAAGCTCTCCAATTCCACCTCTTGGACTTGTTGTGTGATATAGGTTTCGTCAAGTGGTGAAATTTGGCCTCACAGTTATTTTCTATCCAACAATTACTTGGTAGATATCTTTTTCTGTAAAGATTATGTATCTCTGATCATTTTCATTATTGATTCCTAAAACTTTGATTAGGATTTTTTTGAAGTTGAGGTTAGAAATTCAAACCTACATTACTTTGGTTTCTATAAGGTGGAATATACAATTATTTCATTTTTTAATTTTATTGGTTATTTTGCTAGTTTGAGCCAAATTGACTTATATGCCTTGATTTGTCACACTGAGTGCAGTAAAGTCTTGAAGTGAGCTTATTAGATTCTATATGAAATAGGGCTCAGTTTAGATTTTGGTTCTTGATTAAAAGATTCTTCTATTCTTGCATAGCTTTTATATGTTGAATTAGTATATTTTATAATCTTTTTTGGTTTTAAAAAACTTTATTTTTAAAATCCTCCTTCTATATATTCATATCTTCTAGATGTATCAATTTAGAGAGGTTAAGAGATAGTCTAACCTCTAAAGATATTAGATAGTAGTTTATAGATTTAAAATTGGAATTTCATAATTCCATAAAAAATCCTTTAGAAATAACTTATGTTTTGAGCATGAATTGAAATAAAATTAATGATTCTATGGTCTTTCTTTTTCCATATTTTCTTTCAATACTTATCAATGTCTTCAATCAATTGGACTATTTTTTTGGCCTTCTTTTAAGAATATTTTAAATTATTCTTTCATTATTGAATCTTTGAATATAATAGATGAAAATATCATTCATGAAAAGATTTTCTACAAATTGGATTATTACAAGTTCAAATTTCCAAATATATTTAATAATTTTTTTTCCTTGCTTCAAAGAAAAAAGGACCATGAGGGCATTATTTTACTCTAATTTTGATCTAAATTTTATTAAAAATGCTATCATAAGCATGTTTTAAATTTAAAAGGTTTGAAAGAGATGGTTTCTATATCATTTATAAGCTCTATCTTTTAAGGTACTAAAAAACCTTATAAAGTAGTATTCTAAATTGGTTATTAAACATATTGTAAAAAATTCCATAAATCTCTCTATGTATATTAATGAATCATCATTTCTAGTCCTTTTAAATATAAGGAGGTTGTGAGGTAGAAGAACAACTTGTGAATCTTTTAGAATTATAGTAACAAACTTCTTAATTGAATCATAGAATTAATGGATATAGAAATGGATGAAGATTATCTCTCACCTCCATAAGAAAAGAAAGAGTTGTTGATCCTTCTTTTTCTAAGTTTATCTCTACAAATGAATTAAGAGATTTGGATTCCAACTCTTTTTTTTTTACTCTTTTGTCTAAATTCAATTCAAAAAGAATTAATACAAAAAAATATTCTAACGTTGGAAGTAGAGGTTGTTTGTCCAATTATTGAGTTTGAATTTAATTGAGTCGGGTTTTCTTTTCGTTCACAATTGCTTCAAGATTCTTTACAAATGAATTTAGGCTAGATTGCTTAGATCTTGTAGAATAATGCATTATCACGGACATACTCATGTGAGCTAGTAATTAAATATATAAATAAGTAGAAATAAGTAAAAGTAAATAAAAATAAGTTAATTCTATAGTATTTGGTATGGAAGCTTCTTCAAAGCTTCATAGACACTGCTTTGACTTTATAGGTGTCTTTAATTGACTTTTTGGATTAGAAACGTGGTCAACAAGTTAGCCATGTGCCACACATGTTGTTAGCTTAAAGACCAAGCTAATAATGTGGCCCACACATAGAAAAACTTACCTTGAAAGTCAAGGCATATATTCTATAAAGTCAATACTTATTGGAGGTCCTATAGAATGTTGCCATTTAGCCCCTAATTAGATAATATATATAGAAACAAGAGTAAAGCCTTCTTCATTCTTGTCAACTCTTTTCTTGCTTCCAGTCTAGTTTCAAGGGTCTCTAGTTTTCTTGGCTTTTGGCAATAACCATTCCAGTTTTTCTTTCAATATACATACTTGTTTATTTATATTTTGTTATCTTTCTTTAAGCGAAGGCTCACTTGTTTGGATTGTTTTTTCATCAAGTACTTGTCCTTGACAGATTGAAAAGAGTACACCTACAATATCAAAGCTTTATCTAATCTTGATTAAGAGTAGATTACCTTTTTTTCTTGATAAGATATAAGCATATTAGAAGTTACAGATTATCTTCTTCTAAATTGATACTATCTTTAGTATTTTCTTCGTTCTCAAGTCCTCTCTTCTATTTGTCTTGAGCGATATTAGACATCTTTTCTTTTTTAAGTGTTATCATGGCAAAACTTATTGAAATGAAGAGTGCAATGGCACAAATGTAAGAGCAATTGAGGGAGTTAACGCTAGCGATGCATCAACTCAATTTACCACCACAAAGAACAACAACATTGGTAGGAAGAGAAGATATAGAAATGGTTGGAGCTGCTTCAACATCTACACCAAATCATGTCCATCCTCCTATGGTGGAACGCCTTTTCAATGTTAGAGAACCAAGAATTGCCCTCCCCAAGAAGTTTGATGGCACCAGATCCAAGTTTTTAGGATTTATCAATGAAGTGCAACTTGTGATTGAACTTCAACCCCAAAGCTATTCAACTCCAAGATCGCAAGTTAGATTCATTGGTACGCTTCTTTCAGATTCAGCACTATCGTGGTTTTTATCTTTTCTTCAACAACATGATCCAATATTAGATAATCTAAAGGCTTTTGTGGCAGATTTTTGATCCATGAAGGAGAACATGATGCAATTTGTATTACAACCAATAAGATCCGTATTTTACGACAAGACAATCAATCAGTAACGTTGTAAGCTTCATAATTTTGACAACTTGTAACTGATATCAAGTGAGATGATGCTGCACTTATTAGCCAATTTCTCTACGGATTATAATATGACGTAAAAAAATTAATGTTCAACTTACTTGATCCTCAAACATTGAGTCAAGCAATTGACTTTGCTATGAAGTGCGACAATCACCTTTTTGAATTTTGATCTGAGAATCATACAAGTAGACCTCAACGTTACTATAATTCAATGGTAATACCAACACCTCTTCAACACATATATTCGGAAGTAGAGGATATGCAAATTGATGCAATACATTTCAAACCTCTTACTGAGCAAGAAAAGACTCGTCATTGTAAAAAAAGGATATGTTTATATTGTGGAGAACCAAAACACACTGCTCAATATTATCCAAAGAAATGACGCAACCACAAAATGAGGAGTATGGCTGTCAAAGAAGATAATATGTCAGAAAACAAATTTGTCCAGCTACAATAGGGACCGTGTGGTTAGAACCTTGCACAACATCTAGTAAAGGTCCTATTCTCTCCTCAGAGCCCTCTCCTTGTTTTACATTAAATGGTATTTTAGGACCTAAACATTACAAAGTCTCTACCTTGTTAGATTTAGGAGTCTCAACGTGTTTCTTAGATGAAGAATTTACTAAATGACATAGCATATCTTTAATAAAGAAAACTAAACCCATCTATGACTTCTCTTCATAGATAGTCGTCCATTATCTTCTGGAGATATTACTCATGAAATCATTCCTATAGAAGTAATAATCAATGGTCATAATAGCTTTGTAGTATTTAATATCATTAGATTTCCTTCTAATCCAGTCATTTTAGGTTTATCATGGTTAGAAAAATATAACCCTGAAATAGATTGGATTTTCCAAACTCTTACTTTCTCTAAAAGTATAACTAACAGTGTTGTTAATCAAGTAGAGAGTCATAAGTCCAGTTCAATTAAACCCGTGTTTATAGGTGCAAAAGCTTTCTTACATGCTGCTATGAAAGAATCACCATATATTATTTATGCCACATTCGTTTCTAATGGTGCAAAGACTTTATGTGGCATTCCAAGCCAATATCAAAAATTTCAAGATGTATTTGAAAAAAAGAATGCGGATATACTCTCGGAACATCGTCCCTATGATTGCTCAATTGCCCTTCAAGAAGGAGCACAACCGCCATTCGGACCAATCTACAGTTTATTACAAAATGAGTTGACTAAACTCAAGGAGTATATTGAAGAAAATCTAGCCAAGAATTTCATACGCCATTCTAAATCTCCGACAAGAGCTCCAATTCTATTTGTGAAGAAAAAAGATGGATCATTGTATATGTGTGTTGATTATCGAGGACTCAATAAGATTACTATCAAGAACAGGTATCCACTACCTTTAATATCTAGACTTTTTGATCAGCTGAATCAAGTTAAGATCTATACAAGAATAGATCTCCGGGGAGTATACAATGTAGTATGCATCAAAGAAAGAGATGAATAGAAGACTGCATTTCAAACTAAGTATGGACATTTTGAATACAACATCATACCTTTTGGACTTACAAATGCACCAGCAGCTTTTCAACATTTAATGAATGATGTTTTTTGAGAGTTTTAGGATGATTTTGTGGTATGTTATCTAGACAACATCTTGATCTATTCTAAGAATCCAGAAGAACATGAACTTCATGTTCGTCATGTGTTACAAAAATTAAGAGATGTAAGATTTTATGCCAAGATAAAAAAGTGTATATTCTACACTACTCAAGTCGATTTTTTAGGTTACATCATTTCAAATGATAGACTTATAATGGATCCTAAGAAAGTTCAAACTATTATAGATTAGAAGATCCCAAAAATGGTAAGCAATGTCTAATGCTTTTAAGAATTTGCCAACTACTATCAGATCTTCATCAAAGACTTTTCTCGAGTTGTAGCTCCACTTATACATTTGACTTGTAAAGACAAACTCCAATGGAATCAAGAAGGAGAAGTTGCTTTTGAATCTTTAAAGACAACGTTTGTCTCTGTATCAATCTTGTATTGTATTGATTTTTTTAAAGCATTCTTTATGGAAAGAGATGCATCAGACTTTGCTCTAGGTGTGGTGTTGTCACAAATAGGAACAGATGACAAAATTCATCCAGTAGCCTTTCATTTAAGAAAATTCTCAACAGTAGAAATCAATTATGAGATCCATGACAAAGAACTTGCAATTATAGAGTCTTTTCAAGAATGGCATCATTATCTAGAAGGCGTTTTCAATCCAGTCACCATGTATATGAATCACAAGAACTTCAAGTATTTTATGTCAACACATATATTAAATCGTCGTCAAGCTCGTTGGAACATGTCTTTATCAAGATTCGAGTTCATCATTACTTATCGGCCAAGAAAATAACAAGGTTTGTCTGATGCCTTGTCTAGACGTTCTTATCTTACACCAAAAGAAGGAGATGCAGCTTTTGAGCAACAAAGAACGGATCTCTTGAAGCCGGAGCAATTTCATCTTTGAGGAATAAAATCAACATTGACTATTGATTTAACTTTTCTCAAGCAAGTCTAGTTAAGTATGTCTTTAGACCCTCTTGTTCATGATATCAAGAATAATTCTTCTAAATCTCATGATCCCTCTAAATTCGAGTTTAAGAACAACCTACTCTATTTCGAAGGATGCTTATATATTCCAGTAGGTGAAGCACATTTACATATTCTTCAAGCTCATCATGACTTCCCAGTAGTAGGATATTTTAGATACAATAAGACTTTGGAGCTCATATCTAAGGATTTTTGGTGGCCTCAAATATGGAAGGCAGTCAAAGATTTTATACAATCATGTGATATTTGCTCGAGATCAAAAATTCCTCGTCATCGACCTTTTGGACTTCTTCAGCCATTACCCATTCCAGAACAACCATGGTCTTCTGTTTCTATAGACTTCATCATGGATCTTCTAATCTCAGGTTTTTATGACTCTATATTCATGGTAGTAGATTATTTTACCAAGATGGCACATTTTGTACTATGTACAAAATCTATCATAAGTGAAGAAACAGCTAAGCTCTTTCTTGACAATATCTATCGCTATCATGGATTACCCAAGGATATTATATCAAATAGGGGAACTCAATTTGTATCAAGTTTTTGGCGGACTCTTTTCAAGATTCAAAAAGTGGATTTAAAACTATCTTCAATATTCCATCCTCAAACTGATGGACAAATGGAGCGTGTTAATTAAGTTTTGGAGCAATATTTAAGATGTACCATTAACCACCAACAAGATGATTGGACAACTCTTTTGCCATTGGCAGAGTTTACTTATAATAACACGATACATTCTTCTACAAAATAAACACCTTTCTTTGCTAATTATTATTATCATCCATGACTTGATACTTTTGACTTTTCAAAAGTTGATAATTCTGCTGCAAAAGATTTGGCGATTCATTTGTTAGAGCTACATGCAACGATGAAGGCCCAGTTAGAAGAACCTCAAGAACAACAAAAGGTCAATGCGGATGTCTATCAAAAGGAAAAACCACCATTTCACTTGGGTGATAAGGCATGGCTACTTTGTCGCAATATCAAGACCACTCGTCCTTGTGACAAGTTGGACTATCGAAGGCTAGGACCATTTTCAATTTCTTCACAAATCAATCTAGTCGCATACCATTTACATCTACCTGAGTCAATGAAAATCCATCCAGTATTCCACGTGTTTCTTCTTGAACCATACAAGATAGTGGACATACCAAGAAGACGACAAGCTCCACCTCCTCCTATAGAAGTGGACAATAATGAAGAGTTTGAAGTAGAAGAAGTCTTAGATTCAAGGTGGCACTGAAATAAATTAGAATATTTTGTCCATAGGCATGGATATGATATTAGTGAACACACATGGGAGCCAGTAAAGAATCTTGTAAATGCAACAAAGGCGATGGAAGTTTTTCATTGATGACATCCATCAAAATCAAGATGAAAACCTTCTTTATAAAAAAAACATCTAGCTAAGATAACATTCTACTTTCAATTCTTGATTATAGTTGTCACGGATACAGAAATATAGACTCGAGATCTAACAAGAAGTTCAAGAAGAACTGGCAAGAACTAGATTAATCAGATGAATACAAGAACAACACCAGAGAGGTGAGCTAGAGTTTTAAGAGATGTGTTGTCGAGACTGAAGAACTCTTTAGCCTCGATTCCAATATATACTCCAGTTTAGGAAGCTTCTCAAATAACTTCTATCAATTAGGAAGCTTCTAGAAGGTTCTAGAGACTTGCTTCTAGAAGATTCTAGAAACTTGCCTCTAGAAGGTTCTAAGGACTATGTCCCTAATATCTTCTACCAACTAAGAAGCTTCTAGAAGATTCCAAAGACTTGCTTCTAGAAGGTTCTAGAAACTTGTCTCTAGAAGGTTCTAAGGATTATATCTCTAACATCACCCCCTCCTTTAGCTTCGAGGTCTCTGAGAAGCAATGTTATTGTTAATCAGTACTAATGCAAGAAAATAAAGATCTGTCGCATAATGTCTGCTATAAACTCCAACTGTTGTTCACGAGGTAAGTGGTTCATCGGTCCTTGAAGCCAATGGTAGTGGCCCACTCCTTCGACTTCTGACCAAGTATGAACTTTTGTGTCTTCATTGTGAAATTGTCCTGCAAACACGCCTTCTGGCTGGCCATCGTAGGCAAGCTCGAACTCAAATACAATCACTAAGAATCTGTTACTCGGTATCCTCTGTCGTCGTTATGGTATAGGCGGTTCTTCATCTTGGGGTCGCCTTTGTGAGCTAGTCGATTGAGATAATCAGACTGGCATAGTATCTATCTCTTGGCTATCCATATCAGAAGACCAAACTATGGCTACTGAAAAAATTCTACTTTATCTTGCAGAAAATAACTACATCAACTGCGAATTTTGGTGGTGCTCTCCCCCTTTCTTATATTCTTGGGTGAATAAGCTTTAGAAGAAAGATATCGTCGAACCGGCTTAGGTTTATGAGGATGTTATTGATGAAACTCCTGTACCTTTTGCGGCGCATTGGCGAGATTTTCAGTTGGCTCCCATGTTTGCTCATTAATGTCATAGCCACACCAATGAACAAGATACTCCAACTTACCTCACCTTTGTTGTGAATCCAACACCTTTTCAACCTCGAATTCCTCGTGGTTCTCAATCTCAATACTAGGTAGCAGATATTGCACTCTTCTAGGAAAAGACGACTCTCAATAAGGCTCCAACAGAGAAACATGAAAGACTGGATGTACCTTCATAGAAGCCGGTAATTCCAGACGGTACGCCATTGGATTGATTTGCTTCTGGATGATAAATGGCCCCAATCTTCGATAGTCCAACTTATCACATGGTCGCTTGGTCTTGATATTTCATCAAAGAAGCCATGCTTTATTTCCAATTTTGAAAGTAGGTGCTTGATTCTGAAATCTATCTGCAGACGCCTTATAGGATTCTTGAGCGGATTGTAATTAAAGCTTCAACGTATTTTGAAGCTCTAATAGTTGTTTTGCAAATCCTTCAGCTGCTAGATTGTTATTTGTTGACGGATTTAATAAATCAAGCTTTGGATGATATCCATAGTTAGAAGAGAATGGTGTGTATTGAGTCGATGCATAGAGGGTGTTGTTATATGCAAACTCGGCTAGCGGCAGATATGTGGTCCAATCATCTTGCTGATAGTTGATGCTGCATCATAAATATTGTTCCAAGACTTAATTCACCCATTCCGTTTGGCCGTCAGTTTGAGGATGAAAAGCCAAAGAAAGCTTGATATCTACCTTCAGTATCTCAAAGAGAGATCTCCAAAACTTTGATACGAACTGGGTTCCTTGATGTGATATGATATCATCTGGTAGTCCATGATATCGATACACATTATTGAGAAAGAGCCTTGCTGTGACTTCACTGGACGATGTCTTCTTGCAAGGAACAAAGTACGCCATCTTTGTAAGCCGATCTATCACGACAAAGATGCTGTCAAATGAGTTCGATGATGGCAGGTCCGTGATGAAGTCCATGGAAATTGAAGACCATGGTCGATGTGGAATCGGCAATGGTTGTAGAAGTCCATAAAGGTGATATCGAGGATTCTTGGATCTTGAACAGATGTCGCAGGAGAGGAAAAAATCTTTCACATCCTTCCACATTTGGGGCCACCAAAAATCTCGAGAAATAAGCTCCAAGGTCTTGTTGAATCCAAAATATCCCGCAGCTAGAAAATCATGGCGAGATTGAAGAACTCGGAGTCGTGCTAGTCCTTTTGGAATATATAATCACTCTTCAAAGTATAAAAGATCTTCCTCCACCTTGAACTTGTCATCATTGGTACGCTTCTTGATATCAATGGCTACTGAATCTTCAATGGTCATGGCATATACCTGATTCAGGAAGTCAACATCAATTGACATAATAGTAGCGCAAAGCCGAAATTGCTCTGGCTTCAACAACGTCGTACATTGTTGATCAAACGCTGCTTCTCCAGCCTTTGATACAAGATACGATCTCCTTGATAAGGCATCAGATAGTCCTTGTTACTTTTCAGGTCAATAAGTGATAACAAAATCGAACCTAGATAGTCACATATTCTACCGAGCTTGACGTCGATTTAGAACTCGAGCCGACATGAAATATTCCAAATTCTTATGATCTGTGTATACGATCACTGGGTATGTAGCTCCTTCAAGAAAGTGACGCCATTCTTGAAAAGAATCCACTATAGCAAGAAGTTCCTTATCGTGGATCTCATAATTGATTTCAGCAGCAGAGAACTTTCGAGAATAGAATGCAGCCGGATGGAGCTTCTTATCTTCTCCCATTTGTGAAAGTACAACTCTCAAAGCAAAATCCGAAGCATCAGTTTCTAAATAAAATGCCTTTGTAAAGTCTGGATGTACCAAGATTGGAGCCGTAGTAAATGCGGTCTTCAAGTCTTGAAACGCCTTCTCCGCTAGAGGTTCCCATTCCAGCTTATCTTTGCATGTCAACCGAGTGAGAGGAGCAGCAACTTGAGAATAATTCTTGATAAAGATCCCATAGAAGTTAGCAAAACTAAGAAAGCATTGTACGTCTCTAATCGTCTTCGGAACCTCTCAGGACACGATATCGTATTACGTGTTGTCTTGTTTGGGAATACACTGGGTATCTGGCTATGGAAGGTATAGTTGTTTTTACAAATAACAAAGAAACCCTAATAGATTTTATCCATGTATGAAGAATATAATTGAAATATCAATTTCTAAGTATTTAAAAATACTCCTCATAGTCATTTTAACCATACAATATTCGAATTGCTTTATTTCTTTTATAATTAAGTTATTTTTGTTTTTCTTAATAAGCCCTAATCCTAGCCAGTGAGCTTTGACAAGCTGTAACTTTTGATCCAACCATCCACTTAGTGTGAAATTTTGCACCTAAATACCAGTATAAGCCTTCTATATGCTCAGAAAATTTCAGTCCAACCCAACTTACAGATTGCAAGAAAACGCCCAAAACCCGCACTGATGACACTCGGCTGCAACCTTGAAATTTGATGTAGAAACTCCAGAAGTGATTTCTCCTTTGTCAACTGTTAACTCCAACTCAAAATTGAATAGCCGCTTGATCTCCAAATCTTCTATTACCAAGCCAAAAATTACGTCGATCCAACTAGTAGATCTTCAGATATCACAGAAACCCTATCCAACCCTAGACTGCCAACTTCCGACAACCCTTTGTACTAAAACCCAGATATCTCTTGATTGCATCATTAGATTAACACAAATTTTTATATACACTTAGCACACCCAACTATCCAGACAATACCAAATTTAGATCCATAGATGCTACACGACTTGCACAAACCAATTGAGAATGCAAACCATCAATGTTTTATATAAAATCCAAAACACCAAAATAAACACTGACTTTGAGCAGCGATTGCTCTCCCCTCACAAACCCTAATGAAACCAAACTAGTGACCTTGAAAAGAACTTGAAGCTAGCTCTTCAATCCAAAAACCCGATCTGAAAAAAATCCCCGTCATTTCTTAACCTTCCTCGCCTTTAACCCTAATTCTCCCCTCTTTCAAACCCTAGCCTCTGAATTTCTTCAATCTTCCATCTTGGATCCGGAATTGGCTCCTTCCGTCTTGGATCCGGAATTGGCTCTCGCCGTCAGAGCTTTCTCCTCTGTTTTTACCTTTAAGAGATCTTTTTACCGAAAACAATGTTCCCTGAAACAGCACAGAGAACAGGACAGCCTGAAACAAAATCGAAACCCCCTAATCGGGACCACATTGAGTCGCCCGACCAATTCAGGTCTCATATTGGATAAGAGTCCAGTAGTAAGGCCCGGATGTTCCCGTAATTGGACTGCATTGGGTTGCCCGACCAATTCAGGTCTCATATTGTGTAAGAGGACCCAGATTGGATTCTTGAAATTGGATCCAATTGGCTCTTCGAACCAGGCTCACCCGTCGTGTGGATTGGTCCTTTCCCTTCCTGCTGACTCCCGTTATTGGAATCGAACGGAGCATTTCAGTATGCCCCGGCTGACTGTAACGGGGTGACTGAACCTAGCCTCTCAGTATTTGCACTGGAATTGGTCGTTGCTTCCAATATTCGAGGTAACTGAACATTAATAAAAGTCCTCTTCTTTTATATTTTCCCAATATACTCGTGTTACAACACGACAATGATTGCTTCCACCTTCTTGGGGTCCATCTCTAAGACTTCAATAGTCGCAACGAACTCCAAAAATTCCATCTCTATTTGGTGAAATAAACACTTTTCTAACTTGGCATATAGTCTTTGCTCGCATGGTTTTTCCAAGACCAAACGAACGAGGTTTTTATGCTCTTCCTCATTTTTGGAGAATATCAAAATAACATCTAAATAGATGACAACAAAATCGTCAAGGTGCTCTTGGAAAATGTCATTCATCATATGTTGAAAGACCGCTGGAGCATTGGTAAGACCAAAGGGCATGACATTATACTCAAAATGGCCATACCTTGTACGGAACGCTGTCTTCAACTCATCTCCTTCCTTGATTCGTACGAGGTTGTAAGCTCTCTTTAGATCAATTTTTATAAAGATCCTTGCACGTCCAAGTTGTTTTAAGAGACCAGAAATCAAGGGTAACGGGTAACGATTCTTCTTTGTTACCTTGTTGAGGCATCGATAGTCTACGCACATCCACAACGAGCCATCTTTCTTCTTCACAAATAAGATGGGTGCTCTAGTTAATAATTTTGAATGATGGATGAAGTTCTTGGCTAGATTCTCGTCGATGTACTTTCGTAACTCTGCCAACTCCGTCTGCGACAGATTGTAGATTGGGCCAAAAAGCGGTTGTGCTCCTTCCTGCAAGTCTGTGGCACAATCATATGGTCGGTGTTCCGGTAGCATGTCGACATTCTTCTTTTGAAACACGTCTTTAAAATCCTTATATTGCTCAGGTATACTTGCTGTCAAGATCTTCTCCTTGGTAGTTGGACCCGCATAAATGACAAACGGTGTGCCTTCCTTGGACAATCTTATAAACGCTCTTGCTCCAATGAATAAGGATTTCTCTATTCGGGGTTTTCTATTAGGCTTGCTCTTGGGTGGTATTGTGGGAAAGGTCATCTTCCACAACCTCCAATCTATGGATGGGTTATGCTTTTCCAACTAGGAAAGACCAAGAATAATAGGATTTGATGGGGTTCTAATAATATTAAAAATAATATGACTACTATAGCCCTTAAACGTCACTTCTATAGGTTTTGATTCATAGGTGACACTACCAGACAATAAAGGTCGCCCATCTATGACCTCAACATGAAGAGGTTTGGATTTTTATACTAAAAGGATCTTATGACGCTTCGCAAATTCTTCATTTAAAAAATAAGCAGATGCTTTTGAATCTAATAATGCTAAGGTTCTCAGTTTCTGAGGGCCAATATGTAAAGGGATTGTAAAGCAAAGGACAAGTTGAGCAGAAAGAAAGGAACCTGGTTGTTATTGCGATATTTCACTGTCCAGCCGCACGGTTCTTATTGTGGCTCGGCATCCTCGTTTTCCTGAACAAATACGCCTCTAGTCCTGACAATACATCGATTTTGCTTCTTGAGACAGTTTCCAACTTTGTGGCCTTCTTCACCACAATACAAGCATAGACCTTCTTCCATACGCCGTTTTTTTTTTTTCTAGAGTAAGGGATTTTACACGTACCACATCAATTTGCATGTCTTCTACCTCTGAATGTGAATTTACGCTGCTTGCCGACATAGTTGGGGCGTGGTAAACCATATGTTTTCTTGAACACTGGTCTTGGCGGCATTGAAATAGGCAGTTATCGCATTTCACAGCTTGGCTAATAGCTTCATTGAGCGTTTGCGGATCAGGAAGAGTTAACAGCAAATCCTTCACATCATCCCTTAAATCCCAATAGAATTGATTCATCAACGCTTCTTCGTCCCAATTGATGTCGCATGCTAATTGCCTGAAGTCCGATGCATAGACTCATGTAGAGTGCATCCCTTGTCGTAGTGACCGGATCTTTGTTGTAGCCCATCGAACCTTGTCGTGTTCACTAAATGCTTCCGCAAATGCCTCCAAAAAGGTTTCAAAGTTGTTTAGTATGGACAATCGTTTCTCAAACAAAGGAGCAAACTATGATAGAGCTTGCCCTATAAGTAAGGTTCCAACAAGTCCAACAAGTCCAACACGTGACTCCTCCGTTGGATAGCATTCGGGCTGTAAAACTGTTATCAACCTGATTTGGTTAACGAATCCTCGAAACTTGGAATGCGTACCATCAAACTTGCTTGGAAGGCTAACTCAGGGCTCCTTATGTTGTAGAACCAGTGGTGCTTGTCGAACCTGAGGCGAAGTTGCTTCTCCAAGTGCAGAAGTTTGAGGCTGGTGCAACCTAGATTGTGGCATCTTAGATGCTCCATCATTATGAAGCCTTGCCACGACTCCTTCAATCTCTGCAGTTCTTTGTGATAACGTAGCGAGGGCATTCATGATAGCATCCAACTTGGACTCCGAACTTTTCGTCATACTAATGTCTTTGCCTCCGGCCATTCTAAGAGAAGGACAAAAATGACTGTACAAGAAGACCATATTGGTTTAGAGGAGAGTACTCCGCATTCTTTAAAATACCTTAAGAGCTTCAAGAAAAGGGGTAATCCATTCTCTCCAAGAAGAATAAGACTCCAATATTGTAACAAAAGAAGTATGAGTTTAGAGGAGGGTAATCCGCAACCTCTAAAATACTAGTACATTTCCAAGCAGAGGGGTAATCCACACTCTAACGAGGAAGAAACTAGCTCTGATATCTGAGGTGAGTGAAGTCTCGACAAACTGTTATGGACACAGAAATATAGACTCGAGATCTAACAAGAAGTTCAAGAAGAACTGGCAAGAACTAGATTAATCAGATGAATACAAGAACAACACCAAAGAGGTGAGCTAGAGCTCCAAGAGATGTGTTGTCGAGACTGAAGAACTCTTAAATCTCGATTCCAATATATACTCTTATTTAAGAAGCTTCTCAAGTAACTTCTATCAACTAGGAAGCTTCTAGAAGGTTCTAGAGATTTGTTTCTAGAAGATTCTAGAAACTTGTTTCTAAAAGGTTCTAAGGACTATGTCCCTAACATCTTCTACTAACTAAGAAGCTTCTAGAAGATTCTAGAGACTTGCTTCTAGAAGGTTCTAGAAACTTGTCTCTAGAAAGTTCTAAAGACTATGTCCCTAACAATAGCTTCTTTGTAGTTGTGACGCTCGGGAGATGGAGAACCAACAACCAACAGATTTGACTCAAGAGCCTTCATTTGCTAACCAGCCGGATAAGACATTACGATTGTCACAACCTTTAAGACGATGTAATTGAGATGAAGATCTTCAAGAACGACGTGTTCTTCCTTGAATAGATGGTAAGATACAACGTGTTTGATATCACAACTTGGGAAGGGACTCTCGATGTTTGGTGATTTTACTAGAGGTAGAAACAACACCTGATGGTGTTCCAAATGTTCTATTTGAAAGAAGTTATGAAGGCCTCAACAATGATCAAATAATTGGATGATCTTTCCGCCCTGGTATGGGACACTACCAATGGTTGAGAGGCCCTATCAATCATCTTCAAAGAGAACAAAGATCAGAGTATGTGGCAAATATAATTCATCGCATCATAGATTTTCTCAACATATGATGACGACTCCTCATGGAACTCATCCCTAGAAGGGGAGGTAATATCATAGACATACTCATGTAAGCCAATAATTACATATATAAATAGGTAGAAGTAAGTAAAAGTAGATAAAAGTAAGTTAATTCTATAGTATTTGATATGGAAGCCTCCTCAAAGCTTCATAGACACTGTTTTGACTTTATACATGTCTTTAATTGACTTTTTGGATTAGAATCGTAGTCAACAAGTTGACCATGTGGCACACATGTTGTTAGCTTGAAAATCAAGCTAATAATGTGGCCCACATGTAAAAAAACTTGCCTTGTAAGTCAAGGCATGTATCCTACAAAGTCAACATTTATTGGAGGTCCTATAGAACGTCGCCACGTAGCCTCTAGTTAGATAATATATATAGAGACAAGAGTGAAGCCTTCTTCACTCTTGTCAATTCCTTTCTTGCTTCCAGTCTAGTTTCAAGGGTCTCTAGTTTTCTTGTCTTTTAGCAATAGTCATTCCAATTTTTCTTTCAATATACATACTTGTTTATTTATATTTTTTTACCTTTCTTTGAGTGAAGGCTCACTTGTTTGAATTACTTTTTCATTGAGTTCTTATCCTTGACATGCATCTACACAACTATATACATATTTTTTAACTTAATATAGTTTTTATCTACCAATCCTACAAACAATTAAATGTTTTGGCTCTTCAAGCTATAAACCACTTAAAGTACCTTTTAAAAAACAAGAAAAATAAAACAAAAATTATTAAAGGATGGACATTTTCTTGAGTATCATCTCAAGCAAGACTATTTCCAATTTTAATTGCTAAACAAAACTACTATTGTGTAAAAGTAATCCTAAACAATCTCAATTGTCAAAAAGAATTTTGTATTAAAATGGTAGGAAACTCGAGCTCTCTATTTTTTTTTCTTTTTATAATAAGATTGTTAAAAATTACCTACTATAGTAATTAACAATAATTATTTATTATACAAAAAAAATCTTTGTATGATAATCATACCATTTTGAAGAAAGCCTCAAATGGCTATATTTCTAACTAACCTAACATTTATTAAAGAATTTTCATGTGTGACTCTCTCTAATCAATCTTGAATGAAATAGTTGAGAGAATAAATTTGGTATGGAAAAAGAAAAAAATTTAAGGCTCTATTTAACTTCCAAGAAAAATCTAAAAGAAGGTTCTAGAGGTTACCTCTTTTTGTGTCTTCTTCCTAGATTCTACCTTCTAACTTCTATTTCCTATTCTTAGTAATTTAGTGATTTTTTAAATTTTTAAAAAAAAATAATTGAAAATAATCCAGGACTTATGTGTTTGTAATCTATTGGAGCCACCCTTCTTCTTGTGCTCCTTCTCCTCAATTACAATTTGTATTAGCAAAAAAAATAAATAAAATTCAAGCACTTATTGAAAAAAATACTCACCTTAAATTATGCCTTGAATATGTTGATCTTTTCTTTTCTTCTTTCTATTTTATCAATTTCTTTTTTCTACCTAGTTTGTTTACCTACTTCTTTTTCACTTATTAATAAAGAAATTCTTAAATTTTTTGTTAAGCTCCATCTACCCTATTCCTATAAATAAAAAGGACAAAAGAGATAGAAGGAGTGATTAAATCTTTCTACCACTAGAGAAAAACCCTCAATATAAAAAATTATGAAGAAGAGGAGTTATGACCCTTGAAAATGAGCTCTTCTTCAAAAAAAATCTAATTTTTTAGCTACTTCAAGCTTAAATATCACTTGGTAATTCTACACATAATTATCGACTAAACGATTCTTCCCAGTTGCCTTCCAAGCCTATAAGAATTGCCTCACTCTCGACAAATGCACCAAACTATGAATTAAAATAAATCCCTACTAGTTGAGAGTTTGTTCTAATTCACAACAATTTGATTTGCTATTTATTCTAGATATTCTTCCTTAGTGTTTGATTTATGTCTAATAACTTCAAGAATTCTTCAATTGTAGTCTAAAACAAACCACTCTAATAAGTGACTTATTCCAATTTATAACTATTAACTAACTTCCAACTTGATTACTCAAGTTGTCTTCTACTTCATTATTCACTTAACTAATAAAAACCACTTCCATCCAACCATCAAAACAATACAAGGCACTCAAATAACTCAACAAAACCCACACTTGAAGGATAATTTGTTATATGATTTAATTTAAGATCTTACAACTTTTATTTTTATTTTTATCTAGTATTAACTTTCATTCAATTCTAGAATTTTATCCAAGGCATTTTCATCCGTGAATAACTTATCAGCTGTGAATGAATATTTATCTAAGAAGGATTTTCATCCAATAAAATAATTCTTCATCTACGAATTTCATCCATTAAATCCAAACTTCATCCATTCAATGTTCATCCATTGCAGATTTTGACATCCACTATAATTTCATTCAATTACAAAATTCTCTCCTACTTAATCAGTTGTTTTGAATTTCTCACGCAAAATTAGTACCCGTTGAAGAAGAATCCAGCATCTTATTTTGCAGCACCCAGCCGCTCTTGATCCCACCAGTGAGGCAGCTGGCTATTAATTTCCAACGACTAGGTAGAACTCTATTCTTCTAAATCTGATCAAGCAGTGCTGAATTGTCATTAATAATGATTGCACTGCCTAGTAGTTATCTAAACTACTAGTTAGCTCCTCGATCTACACCTAACTATGAAGTGGCAATTGTCGCTGTTGTGGGCCGACTCCATCAGCGTCTTCATGCACAACCCCTCTTGACCTTTAGCCATTCCAAAGTAAGAGCTGTGTGAGATTTGTTCACACAACCTTGGTTGATGGAGCATTACCACCTCATCAGCAGCCTCTATAGTCACCACACCTTAGGAGCCTCGCGAGCCACGATCGCAATAATGTCAAAAAAAATCAGGGATGTTGCAACAATCCTACGACCATTGCAGCAAAGGGTAATTCTTGCACTAAAGGAAGAATAGCCGCCCCCCTGGAGCGGTTGGACCCCAAAAGCGTATCATAAAATCAGAAAAAAGAAAAAAAAAAAATGGAAGAGCCAACGCCAAGATCTTTGGCATGCACGGCCTTGCTGGCAATACAAGATTTCCAACTGCGATATGACGCTTGCTATTCGGGTGTACGTATTCAACACCCATATACAGTATTGTTTGAGTACCATGGTTAGCCTATCATTCGTATATATAGTGTATTGTACGCGGTAAACCATATTCCTTGCTGTATTCTAGAACCATGTGGTATTTTGTATTGATATATGCCCGTCTTTAGTACTACACCAATACAATATTCCTATCATATCCCACATGCTGTCTTTCTACACTAAATCCATCTGTTTCCACTACATTCATGTCTATACTCTGTACCAAACCTCTTGTCATATCTATTACATATCTAAGTCGTATTTAAACTATACATGGCTCTCTAGTGCTAGAATCTTGCATATCTGAGATACCTAAGATGCTAAAAAGGTGCTTCATACTTGGAGAATTTATAATAGATTTTTTATACTAGCTACAATTGATATACTAATTTTAATTTACTTGTATCTAACTTATCTCATCTAATCTTACACTAATATTTGCAATTGGCATTCTAATTGTATTTTTTCTGTCATAACACAACACATAAGTCATTTTGGTAACTCACACAATTGTGGATTCATCCCAAGAATGACTCTATTATCCAAAAGATGCTTTAAGTCTAGTAATTATTTACACAAATCGTAAAAACTTCAAGTATTTTGTGTCAAGACATGTTCTAAATTGATGCCAAGCTCATCAAAATAAGTCTTTATTAAGATTTGAATTTAACATTACATATCGACTAAAAAAAATAATAAGATTTTTTAAATTCCGTTTTTAGATATTTTTATCTTTTATCAAAAGAAAGATATGTAGATTTTGATTAACAAAAAAAATTCTCTTGAAGTTTGAGCAATTTCACCTTTGAGCAATAAAATCAACACTAACTATTGATTCAACTTTTCTTAAGCAAGTTCAATCAAGTATGTCCTATGATCTTCTTATTTGTAATATTAAGAATAATTCTTTTATATCTCATGATACTTCTGAGTTTGAATTCAAGAATAATTTATTCTATATTAAAGAATGCTTATATATTCTAGAAGATGAAGCATGATTACAAGCTTATCACTCTTCTCACAACTTTTTAGCTACACAATACTAGATATAATAAAACTTTGGAATTAATCTCAAGAAGTTTTTAGTAGCCTCAAATATAAAAGGCAATCAAAGGCTTTGTACAATCATGTGATGATTTTTTAAGATCAAAAACTCTTTGTCATTGATTTTACAAACTTTTACAACCACTACCTATACTAAAATAATTCTAGTCTTTTATTTCTATTGATTTTATCACAAATCTTCCAACCTCAAGTTCACATGTCTCTACATTAATTATAGTAAATTATTTCACTAATATGGTACATTTTGTACTATGTATAAAATCTATCATAAGTAAAGTTTTTTTTTTTTTTAATAATATCTATTGCTATCATAAGTTGTCAAAGGATACTGTATCCAATAGAAGAATCTAATTTATATCAAGATTTTGATAAATCATTTTTAAGATATTAAAAATAGATATAAAATTAACTTTGATTTTTCATCTTCAAATTGATAGACAAACAAAATAAGAAAATCAAGTTTGAGAGCAATATTTATAATGTACTATGACTTTTCTTTTCTTTTTTTTATCTTTTTTTGAAAAACATCTCTCTTTTTTATTTCTATTCATCAATTTTTTTCCTTAATAATATTATATTTATTTATTTATTTTGAATATTAAGATCAATACCACATGAAGTTAAATAAAATTAGTTAATTATCTCTAATAATATGTTAAAATCAAAGAAATGATCTACGTATAATATCATTTTTTATCTTATAATATTTATTGTAATATTTATAATTGAGGTTTTTTTTTTTTTACTGAAATATAGAACATCAATTGAAAACCCTTATTGAGCATATAATATTTTAAGAATAAAAGAATAAATTATTTTTAATAAAATAATTGTAATATGGAATTGATTTATTTTGTACTTAAATTTAAAACTTTAATTTTTACAAACCAAACCATTAAATATAACAGAAGGTATAAATACTTTATGTAGTAGAAAAATGTCTTAACAAAACAACTAATTTATTCTCATTGCAAAGATCATGCAATAATAATAGAAAATTTAAGAATTACTTTTTTTATATTAATGTTGCTACTAAGTTGCAACAGTAAAATACTTCACATCAGATTCTCTTTTAATTTATTATTATTTATAAAAAAAATCTCTTCATTTATATTGATAGATATTTGAATTTTTTTAATTTTATATATATATAAATATTCATTCAATGTAATATTATTTTTATATGATATATTTATGTATATTTAAATTTATTTTTTATAAAATACTTTTAGATAATGACATATCAAACATTATATGAAGTATTTTGATTACAATGATGTTCTTAGAAAAAATATATTATTCTAATTCTTTTTATATAAATATATTTACATATGTATATATATATATATATATATATATATTAGTAATTTTTAAAATTCATCATTTCTTCTCTAAATTGAATTTTTCACATAAATATATTATCCGTCAATATTATTAATATAATTTAGATACATATTTTTATATAAATATAATATATTCATCTTTATTTATTTTTAATTTTAAATATATAGATTATAAAGATGTTGAATTAAATTTATGTTATCTTTTTTATTCAATTATCAAAGATATATAATGCAATGTATTGTTGAAGCAATTTTTTACGTATTATATATATTTACTATCTTTATGTATTTAAAAATAAACTCAATTAAAAACTAATGAATTTATTATTTTTAATAAAATAAATAATAAATATATAAGAAAAAAATTCAAAAATTCAAAATAAAATTTTAAAATTTTAAAATTTTGATAATTTAATAATTAATTAATTCTATTTTTCTTATAAATTTTTAGAATTTAATAAATATTTTAATTAAATTTTTATTCTATAGATCTACAAATGTTTATAAATCTATATAAAGTATTATCTTCAATAATTAATCTCTAAAATTAATAATCTTGAGTAATCAATTAAAAAAATTGAATCAATTTGATTTTGTGGTATATAATTAATATTCTTTGTTTTCTAATATTTAATAATTTTTTAATTGATTTTTATTAATTAACAAAGGTAATTAATAGAGACTATGTAATTAATAAGGTTATATAATCATGTATGATTGAGTGAAGCAAGGCCATGCAACCAACATGACTATTTGGCTGGATGTGATTGGATAAAGTAAGACAAAGCCATCAAGATGATAGGACCACATTGTTGCCAAGGTAGTATCATAAACATATATATTTACCTAGATTAAAAGAATTACATAGAAGTAAGTAGAGGTAAATAAATTTGATAATATCTTGTGGATAAGCTTCTAAGAAGCTTCACAGACGCAGTTAGATTTTATCTGTGTTTGTAGGTGATTGATAGGTTGAAACATTGGCCAACAAGTTGCCCACATGTTGTATATGTTGGAAACTTATAGTAGAAGTTTGTTATGTGGTGTACATGTGAAACTTGTCTTATAAGTTGAACACATGTCTTATAAGTTGGACACATATTAGAGGTCCTATAGAACGTTGCCACATAATTCTTAGTTAGATAGTATATATGGAGGCAAGAATGAAGTCTTTTTTATTCTTATTAATGCTTTTCTTGTTTCTAGTCTTCTTTCAAGAGAATCTATCTTTGAGTAATTATCTACTCTTTTTGAGTAACCCGAGAATGTATTGGCCTTTGGTTCTTTGAAACTTATGCCTTTGACATGTAAATATAAGTAGATTGAATTTTACAGCCTAGGCAAAAACAAATTCTATCATGCTTTTAACCTACAACTAATGATTAGTAACCTTTCATTATTAATGTTTTTTTCTAAAATGCACAATATTAATTAATAGACAAGGAAGGAAGACATTCTACTTATAAAGAAAAAAAAATATTAAATTTTATAATTAATAAAAATTAAATTTAAAACATAAATTATAAATAATTGTTATTATTTTATAATGTACTAAAAAAAACTTTAATTTTTGTATTTTCATATTTTTTTTTCTTTTTATACAAAGTCCTTAACATACAAAATTTGATTCTTATAACTTATATTTGAATTAGTACCACTATGTATTGTAATATTATTCATAGTAGTGTATTCTTTATTATCACATTTATAAATAAAATATTCTAAAGAAATATTCTAAATTATTTCATATTTAATATTTTTTTTGTTCCATAAATTAACTTGTAATCCTTGAGGATTTCAAAAGAGTTCTTTTACTATGGCAATAAAATGTTTAACTTTCATTTATATAAATGTGATATAGGGCTACATCTTAACTTTTTCATTATTGTACCTAAGATATTTTTATGAGACCTAATTAAAGTAAAAGAAAGAAGAAATAAATCATTTATAAGAGAATATTACTTATAAATAAAAATATTTTCTTACTTTTGTTTATAGTGTAGCATTTGTAGAATATTGCTGATGCTACTATTATTTTTGCTATTGCCACCACAATGTACTGCCCACTTGATGAAATTCTTTCGTTTTTTTATTCTAAATAAATAAAATAAATAAATAAATATTAATATTATCAATATGTTTTCTCCTTTTAAAAATTATACAGAAAATAAATTTAATTTTAATAAAAAAATAATTAAGAAATTAATAAGAATGAGTTGTGATGGCACTAGCAGCATCCTATTTAAAAGCAACTAAATATCTTAGATGGCTCATAAAAACCTTATATGATTTCAAAGAATTTATCCAATATCATTACAAACTGTTATGATTGTCAGAGACCATAAGTGGATGACATATGTGAAGGTTGGTACAATCACTGAATTGAACTATGTTTACACTCTAAAATCAAATCTTATGATGCATATTTTCTATTTGCAACACCCACAATTGAAAATCCATAAGCAACCCATGCAAGGGCCACACAACATAGATGCTTTGTAATGAAACTCTGACTCTACTCATGTCAAAAAAATAAATAAATAAATAACAAACAAACAAACAAACAAACAAGCAAGCAAGGTCAAACAAGAAAGGTCAAAAGATTGCTTTGAGACAACCTATTTCCTCCCCTAACCATATATATATATATATATATATCCTTCGAAAAATTCATTCTTAGATACATTCTTCTCCTGTAATGCCCGCTCTTGTATTGAATCTTGCTAAAAGTTTCTCTTAAACAATCAGCTGGAGGAATCATTCCAATTGTGGACAACATGCCAACAAAGGTTTGTCTATTGAGCACAACAATAATAGACCAGATTGGTAGCACAACAAAAATCTGTTCCCGTGATCACGTAATGCTTACTTCCGCAACACACTGCACATCTAAGCACACCGGTACAATGTACAAATGCATGCGTAGGGAAGTCACAAAGTGCATAATACTCCTGCTCTGACTGGCTCCTGCGTATAACAGTAAATTGAAATGCCCAAACAAATGAGCATACCTTATAATACATGTTCCAATCCGTCCTACATGTGAAGAGATGACTACTCCTATCTGCGGCTACCAACTTCATTAACTTGTCGGACACCAGTCCCGTGTCTTCCGTGCACAATTCAGCACGGTGAACCATAACCCTCTGAAACTTCTCGCGGTGTACAACGCCAGGGAGTCGAGTCTCAACTCGGTACATGACCAATTAGTCTCCAAAACTGCCGGATCAGTGTGCTGGCACCCACTGACTACAATGCACTGTACAAATCTTTTTATGTCCCGATATCACACTCCGAGAACGCCACCGGTTTCATGGGATCCTACCTCATCTCCTCTAAATATCCACTTCTCCTACATCACACCAGCCCGCTTCGTACCACACTCTGAACAAAACTTCGATGTCTCCCGCACGTACGCCGACCCGCACTCGTCGCAATACTTGGAAGGACCTGTCGGCTGATGCTGAACCATGGCAAATGTATCAGGACGTAGCTTCCGCAACCGTCATCACACTATCCACCTCCTCTTCCTCATCCTAACAGAGCTGTCAACCAACTACGGCATGGAACACAATACCAAACCATCCAGCTCACTCGGTAATGACGAAAACAGAACACGAAACACATCCTTAACATTGGTTCCACTCCGTCGCAATCGTGAACGCTCCAAACCCACCTGAACGACTGCTACGTGCATTCCTGATGCATCCATATCACGTGCCACATGCGGAGGCGTATGCCCCGTCGGCTGTGAATGCTGTTGGTACTGAACATGTGCAGAGTGTTGATGCTGCTGATGATGATGCAGCTGATGTTGGTGCTGAAGCTGTTCAAATGCCCACAGTCACACCTGCTCAGTATCATGCTCTTCACCTTCTGAACAAACCAACCACAGCACTTCACTACCACCCACGCCCACTCATTCCCAGCGTGCTTCCACGTCACTCAACGTTGCTACATCACCAACCACGCCACGCCACGCCACGCTACTGCTGTTTCACCTTCCAGACTGCCCCGCAAAGACTCCTCCATCAATCACGAATGCAAATACCGCACGCATCCATCACACCCCAACTCCAACCCGTCATCCTTAGTCCTACCACTCACCACGTGCGCCGGTAAGCCCCCAGGATCCCTACCCGGATAACCCTGACACTCCATCCCATGGCTTTCGAATCCCTGCCACAACATCACACAACCTTCACCAACAACTCCAATTCTACCCCGCCCACTTTTCCTCCAACATTCATTCTATATGCTCATCAACTCCGCTCCAAACACCTTCAAAACCACATCCCATGTCCTTCTCGCAACTCCCATTATCCACCCTCACACTGCCGCATCAATACTACCTGCCTCAGGGTCAGTTGGCTGCTGTTACCTGCTGACGCAGGATGGGAGGCGACAAACTCGTCGCAGCCTCACTACCTGCATAAGGCTGCACGACACATCCACCACCGACTCTGTGTAAGGATACAACACTCTCCCTCCAAAACAAAAAAAACCATGCACACACTCCTCCATCCCAACAACACCTACCACATCCGTCATACCTCGCACATCCTGGCATCGCTTGCAACAAAACACTACCCTACAACACATTGCACAGGCCTCTCAGACTCGCATCAACCCCAACTACCTGTAGCATTACCATCGACGCCAAACTGTGTTGAGGGGCGCGACGGTGCTTCACCCTGGCTGCGAAAAACTTATAGTCCGACTCGTAAATCTGTGCTTCGTGTCTTCCGGTCAGTCTCTTGAACCTGCAGCCGTGCCACTTCCAAGCATTCAGTTCAATCTACTGGAACACAGACTCCTCATCACCGTGGACATGTGCACGTTCAACGACAGTTGTGATGCGTCGCACACAACGGACAGGAACCCCGAACGTGTACAGTCCAGGGCATCTCACACAGAAGTACGCTGTTGCATAAGTAACGCTCACCATTCCGCATCCTCTGGGGATAAGTTAGGTCTCTCCACCAACTCCAAGCCATGCACTACAACAAAACGCACGCGCTTCTCCTCGCCAGTAACTAGTTGAGGAAACTTTATGCGGGCTTCTAATGCGGATGCCACCTCACGCCTCTTAAAAGTCATCGTCGCTCCTACAACCATACCGAAGAAGACATCAGTAGCTTGCTCAGATTACTAGATCTTATTTAGAGTGGAATTCTGGACGTTAACTACCCACCCTGCAACGTCAAGTCCAAAAAGTCAAGGTTATCAACCAGCACACGAGCGACTGAGTTAGAGGCCTGGGGTGATGTCAACAAGTCTACGGCTAAGCAAACAGTAGAGTGGAAAATCATACCGACGGCACCATTTCCAACTCTACATGTATTTGGGGATGTAGGGAAGCAGTTCGATGCATGCATTGACTCCTCGGACTCTGTATCATACAGGGTCAAATTAGAGAAAAGGCATCAAATCAAGGAGGGATGATGCAGCTAGCGATTCGTGAATATAGAGCCACCTTCAAGCTATCAGGGTGCTACACTAAAGTATCCAACTATCCGCGTTTACGCGCCCCCTATGTCGGCGAGGAATATGAGTACGCTAACACGACCTCCGGATGTGGTTCTGATTTATAGTGCTGGCTCTGCACAAAAATGTTACATTCCTGAGGTTTCTATCGGCTCTTCGGAAGGCGATAAAAGACTCTAAGTGAGATCTAAGAGAACCTTGCGCTACCAAAACATTTTGCAAGTTGCTTGTCTCAAGCAACCGAAGAAACAGAAACCTTAGTGAGAAAGTGTTGACGGCCCACCCAGGTTCGGGTGAGGTGGTTTGGAATCAGGGAAGGAGCAGCGGCGACGGTTCAAATAGTAGAAATCCAAGCAATGTCTGCTAGTTATAGCGGATAATAGACATGATACAGGGCCTCTCCTTTAACTGCCAATAAATCTCAAGAATGTAGACGGGAAGAAAAAGTGCAAATGGTAAAGCAGTGGATTCGACGCTAAGCAAAAATTTACCGAGGATTCCAATGGTTGCCACCCAAAACGCCTTAGCTACGACGACTTAGAACTAGACTGGCAAAAAGCACCTTTAACATTCAACTAGAATTCTTATCCAACAAGATTCATGCATTCTCGCATATAAATTCAACAATTTTCCAAAATTTTGACTGAATGGGTCAGATGATCTAAGGCAAATTGATAAGAGAGCAGCAGCAAAATACATAAAGCGCATATAGCTGTGCGGCTGAGGGCATACCTGATTTGGGAAACTTCTTCACGAGTCTTCTGTATAGTCCACCAGCGGCTTCGAGAGCCACTCCAAAACTCTTCTCCTGAAGACCGTCAACGGTTGCCAATCGCTGGTTTATTTCCCGAATTAAAGTTTCGTACAGATTGGCAACAAAGGTCAAAGGCAACAAGTACCGAGGGTCTCCTTCGTATTGAACATCCCTCGATTTTCGCTTCTTTGACTTATCCTTTCCGTTCGGGCTGTAAGAGTTTCCTTCAGGTGCCTCCGCGGCCGGAATAACATGACACCTTATGAAGGAGTCAATAATCAGCTGCAAGAAGAAAGCTCTTGTTGATTCGATGGGAAGGACGTCTGCTCATAGGAACTAAACGTGTTAATGCATTGAATAGAGATACTAAACCCAAAATGTAATAAGCCACATGTTGCGTGAGCAATAAATGGAGAGTTGATTCATTTCATTGGATTAATATGTAATCTCGCTGTCAGAAGAATCGCTAACATAACTTACGATATAAAAGTCAAAATGAACAGTTTATTGCGCCTAACCTATCATTTCACATTTCAACTTATGCAATCCAAATTAGATTATGAGCATCATGCAGACTGAGACATGCAGCATTGCATAAGATGAGGACGAGACGAGAATACCATTCGATGTCAGCACACCATAAGGTGTACGAGATTCACCATTATCCATGGTGATGGAGTTATCATGATTATGCCCGTCCACTCTTTGCAGCGGAAGGTTTCCATAGTTCTGTGGTCCACAGTCCTGTAGTTCACCTTAACAATAAAATTACCGAATTCTGACTTCGTACTGCAGCAGCTCTTAGCGACTGAAAAATGCAGACAGTAAAGACACCAGTCTTATAGATGCATACACATGAGTGGTGTGCACCCTGCATGATTTTGATATCAACTCCGAAAATCTACGAAGATTTGAGAAGCAACGTACCCCGTTCGACGTAGAATCATCGTCGTTGTCCAGTTCATCACCAGTAGGTGCATCCCTGTCCGTGTCTGTTATCCCATCAATCTCAGGGTTCCTGGAATCAATCGTGTTCAGGTCGTGAAGCGCGTTCCCCACTGTAGTGTCCCCGTTCAAGTTATAGTGACCCTGAGGGCCCAACTTCATCTTTTCTAGGGTTTCTCGCCGTTAGCTACATAACAACGTCAAACACCAGTACTCGGTAGATGGATCTCCCGAATCATCACTCTACTCAGCATTGTGTTTCCCCACAGCTTTCCTCGTCAAACCAAACACGAAATCTGCTCGAGTTCATATTTCTCTGTGTCTCCAAGAGAGAATCGCAATTCAAAATCTCCGCCCCGAAGAATGCTGAAATTCAAACAGTCAGGAACCTAGCTTGGATGTTTAATCAACCTGGAAAAAACAGCCCAGAGCTGCTGCACTTACCGATATCGGCAGCCAATAGCGACAACGCAGGGCTACGTCCGCAGAATAATTTAGACGCGCAACGAGCGTGCAAGCGAGCGAGCGATGTCGCGCCTTACACTTCGAACCTGGTGAAAGACCATAACGAACTCGTCAACACCACACTCGTTTGGCAGTGTTCGGTAGATACCCGGTGAGAACCCAGTTCGACTGGGCATATCAGTTTCTCATCCGTTCCTCCCCCAGTCCTCATCTTGTGAGATGGATGTATATTGTATTGTAACCGTGGTGCTTCACAACCATGAGGCTTAAAGCACGGGATTTTTTCATGTTTGAATTTTGCTCAACAATATATATATTTTTTATGAAACAAATCACACCAGTTTACACAAGTGCAAATTTGGTCTCAGATCCTAGAAAAATGTGGATAATTTTTTTTCTCTCTTAGAAAAGTTCATATTTTGTGCAATAAAACAGATATATATATATATATATATGACATTTATGTATATTTATATATATATATCTATGACATTTAGTATATATATATATATATATATATAAATATACTAAATGTCATAGATGTGGTCAGTAATTTCAGAGATTTTTAAGAGACCACATCAATTTATTTTTGATGTAAATGGTAATTACTTGGTGTAGCCTACTCTTTCTCCAATTATATTAAGCAACAATAAACTATGGGTATATTGAAATATATTTTTTGTTTAAAAAAGAAGTCTTTACAATTGCATGTTTTGAAATCAACTTTTAAGACCACATTATTCTTTTTTTTTTTTCTTCAAGTTTTGTAACATAAAGAAATGTGGAACTTAAAAACTTGTAAACCTATGTTTCTCCAAGTTGAAATCTGAATGTTTAGGGAAAAGTATATATATATATATATATATAATAATACTGTACCAAGATAGAATATAGAAGAAAGTAGACTTTGATAAGTTTATTAACTGTACAAAAGTAAAATTAATTTAAATTACATTGAAAATGTGATTAATTTAAATGATCCAGCCTTTTAACTCATTTATAAGGAATGGAGATAGTTGGAGTTTTTATTTATACAGAAATAACTAATTTATTTATGCAAATGACTAATTCATGATAAAATGATAATTTAACCCTATCTAATGAACTTTTTATAAAACTAGGTTAAAAATTGATGCATATATTTTAAAATTTGAAGGTCTGAATTCTCTTTTTAAAATCGTCTTTTGATTAGAATTATTTTATAAATTATTTGTTTCTTTGAATGATAGCCTATGAAATTAACATGTATTTTAAAAAATTACTACATTAAATACTCTTCAAGTTGCACTTTAAAATAATGTCCATGCAAGGAAAATAGATTGGTTTTTTTTTATAATACATTTCTCAACAATAAACTCATTCAAATTTATATGTATACACACAAGTGGAAACCCATGCTATTGGACACTGCAATCTCTTTGGCACATCCATCTATTTTCTTGTTTATCCATGTTTCTTTGTTCCCATATTCCCTCTTTTTCAATTTCTCATGTTTCTATGTTCTCTAATTCCTATATTCCCTAGTTTCTTTATTATATGGTTCCTTAGTTCTCTTGCTCCCTAGTTTCCACGCTCTATGCACTTCCCACATTGTCTTCTTCAAGGGCAATCAAAAGGCTGCTTTGTCTCTTTGTGTTCTACCCAAGTTGTCTTATATAATAGATATAATGGAAAATATCTTCTTTGTCTTACTGAAGATTAAATTAGGGTTATTAATTTTTATTGATTATTTTCATTAAATAACTTATTATTCAATTTTATATTTATTTTTGTAATATTAAGTATATATTAATTGACAAATTAACATTGATAAATTATCATTGATCTTACTCTTTTTTTAAAAAAAAAAAATATTGTAAACAAAAATTTATTGAGATAATTAAAAGTTTTAACTTTTTATTTTATCAAAAACAATTCTCACATGTGCATGACAAATTTTAGTCCTAGTCTTTGCACAACATGTCTTAACTATGCATAAGTACTTTGAGCAAAATATTGTATTAATCTGTAGAAGATTTATTTAAAATATTTATAACAAAATTATTACTATTATTAAATCTCAAATTATATATATGTAAGAGTATATTTGATTCTATATAAAATATTGGGCACTACTTAATTTAAAGTTGGTTAAATTTTAAAATAAGCAGATATAAATTTTCACATATACAATGACTTTAAAAAAGATGGTATAAAAGTATATGATAACTTTTACTTTTCAGAAGGAAAAAAAGAAAAGAAACTATAACAAACATAATTATGTTAGTTTTTACAAAACAAATATATATTATTGTAGAATCAATAGTATCTGCATTATTACAATTTATGTCACATTATTTGCAAAGTTTAAATACATATATATTTTTAATCAATACACAAAAGTACTAAACTAAAATGGAATCAATTATGCATTTACAACCAACAAATGAATGATCATGTGCAAGTGTAGGATTGATTTAGAAGTTAAAAATATATTAATATGTATAGATTATTTTTATTGTAAAAAAAAAGTTATTTCAAATAAAACCTAAATTTAAATGTGAATGAATATGTAATGTTGGATTCGTTGATGTGTAGTGATTGGATTCGGTGGTTTTAATAAAGATTACATGTATTTTATTAAAATAATATATTTACACCAATATACCAACATATGTTTGAATAATTACATAGTCAAAATTTTCATGTCATCACAAATTATGCCTAACTATCAAAATATTTCGTACAACATTCTAAAATTTCTTACTCTTATTCTAAAAAAGAATATCAATTTGAAATTAGAATTATGAAAACACCCAAGTTCCATAATTATAAAATCATTGATGAATTACACATATTGAGTTTAATAAAAAATGAATTCCATATTTATTTTTGAATGAAATAACACTAAGTTTTTTGCACAATTACAATACCTTGAAAAGCTTAGTTCAAATGAAATTGTTATATTATGTATTACTAAAAATTGTTGTCATAAAAACATTTCAATGGAAATATATTTTTCCAAAAATCAATTACTTTAGAGTACATACTCCATTTTGTATGTCTAATTGTCTTGATATGAATCAATGCAGCATATGGCTGTTGAATGTGTAGGGGTCCCACACACCCACTGCTCCGATATGCACCCATCGCATCATCTGAGCACTGCCTTACAGACACCATGAACAATGTCCACCTCACTTGCATTACACCCACTAAAAATTATCCACTTAACTTACTTTGTAGCCACTACAAATTATCCACTTAACCTGCCTAGTGGACACTATCTGAAAAATATGAGCTTAACCAGCTGTACAGGCACAATGAAAAGCATGCACTTAATATTGAGTTTATTGAGAATAGCAGAATCGGCGTGACAAACCAACTAGCTCAAGTCAATCCATTTGTACAATTGAAGAAATGCACTTTGCAGATTCAATGTACTCGTAGCTACCAGATGCAAACGAAATGCCGCTCAAGGATTCCACTGTGTTCATGTTCCAATAGGAAATATCAGCATAGAACCCCGTGCCATTGCAGATCGCACGATGTGCTTGTTTCACAGCCTCCTTTCCAATGTTACCAGAGTCTCGGACATAAATTAATTACGGCTTTTTTCATTCCTCTATACATGATTTACCTCTCACGTCAAAAAGTTATGACTGTTAATTCAGCTGACGCACTGCGAGTGGGATGTACATACAAGATACAAAACCTGCACAGATGACTACCTTACTTCGAACTTGGTTCTGGTACTCGCATGCTGGTGTAACGGGAGATTTCTTGCGCAACGATCTCCCGCATCAGCCCCATGTCCAACCGTGAGCTCGACCTGCAATCTTTCTCCACAGCCAAGAAGCTCTCTGTGACTTGCTTTACCTGCCCTTGCAGCATTGGCACCACAATCTCAGCCACAGCAGCATGGATCGCTGACGAGAGGAGCTGCGATGTGGCGCTAGTATAGTTCAATGTAGCAAAATTGGCCTGCATTGTTGCTACCGTTGGTGCGACCGCGGCAAATCCATCCTCGCCGAACTCCACATAGTCTGGTCCCATCAAGGGACCTTTCGGGGAAATCGACGTTTCAGCCGGCCGCCCACTGGGTTGAGGTGGGCAACACCCGCGACCGCAATTGCTTGGGGCCTCAGGCATGCTCCAGTTCCAGAACGGAGGCATGAAGGACGAGACAGTGGTGGGGTTCAAAGCGCCACCGTCGCCATGCGAGGACAGAGAGACAGATGGAGAGCCAGGCTCTACAAAACTCATATTCGCCCCCACTTTCCTGTACCAGGAGAAAGCGCTCGGGCGAGGTACGGGCCGGATGGGTTTACCCTCCGGCGATTTGGCAGAAGCTGAAGCCGGCACATCATGCTGGCTATCTCGTTCCAACTGATTAGAACGGAGGTGCGATCTACCGTCCATGATGATCTCCCCGGCTACCGTCTTCTCCGAAGTATGTGGCGGCCACGAATGTGGGGTGTCAGAGGAAACTGCGAAATCATCACCGTCATAGTCGCGGCCTGAGTCGTCACCCATATCGTTGTCGTTGTCGCGGCCTGGAGGAGTGCGCTCCGTGTCGCTGCCGTCCTCTTTCCCCTTTTCCGACCCATCCGACGAGCCCTCCTTGCGACCCCGGTCGTCACCCATGTGCTTCCGCCGAAGCGTCGAGTTCCAATGATTTTTGATAGCGTTGTCTGTCCGGCCGGGCAACATCCGAGCTATGGATGCCCATTTGTTGCCGTGAATCGCATGCGCTGCCACTATTGCACGATCTTCCTCCTCTGTTATCAATTCAAAAATGAAATCAAACTCACATCTTTACACATACTAGCAAGTTTACCGTCATTTACACCGTATGCTCTGCAACGTTCTAGACATTGTACGATACAATTTCCAACACATCAGTGACACCATGTGAAGATTACTAAGGATTACCAACACTAAAGAATTCGACCTCAATACAATCTGGTGAGGGGTTGCAGAGGAAGAATGACATCGGGTATGATGAAAGGAGACCAGTAGCGACAACGAAAAGAAATTGCACCTGTGAAGGGTTTGCGCTTGACGCCAGGATTAAGCTGGTTGCACCAGCGCAGACGGCACGACTTCCCGGACCGGCCAGGGATGCCACGCGCAATCAGACTCCAGTTCCTCGCTCCGAATTTCTCCACGAGCCGGTTCAGCACAACGTCTTCCTCAGGCGACCACGGTCCCTTGATGCGGTCGTCGGTACCCGCCCCGCCTGCGGCTCCTTTCAGGCGCGTGCCACCACCGGAGACTTCCGGCGAGACATCCATGATCCCTTCACCACCTTTCTACCCCCTCAGCTGCACTCCTACCTTCTCATCCCCGTTGCTCTCGACCAACAATCACCCTCTCTGCCATCGCCACAACAGTCCCCCCTCTTTCAATACACCAGGCCGGCTTAAGAGCATTGCTCACCTCTTAACTAAACTCCATCAAAACCAGAAAATGACAAATCACTCTACCTTGGGATTGCTAAATCAGTCGTCTCGGGCAAGAAATGGTCACCCTCAAAACACGAAGTGCTGAAAAAACAGGGAATGCCAACAGCTTCAGGACAAAAATCACCCCAGCCGATCTTGACGACGTAATATGCATTCGTCCAACACGGGGCGAAGAACCTGCATCATTGACAGACCCTCCGACACCGATGACCTCCAAACACGAACACTCTTGGAAACCTCCAGGAGCACACGCCCGAAGCTCCAAAACCGAGAGTTGGGCCGGGCTATTGCGGGGAGGCGAAGCGGAAAGGTGACAATTTGAGAGGTGGGGAAGGCGAACAATGGCGATGGGGACGCAAAAAGAGTTCGCAAGGGGAAACCCGTTGCGAGACGGTGGGGGAGGAGAGGAGAAAGAGAGACAGAGAGAGAGGGCACTGCGCTGCACGAGTGTGACCAACCCGGGGGGGGGGGGGGGGGGGGTAGCTGGTTGGGTTCCAGGCCCGGGATGGAAGGGGTCAGGGAGCCAGGACAGGTCTGGGTTTAAATTAAGCTAACCTCTCGCTCCCTCTCGTACTCTCTGTGTCGCTAGCGTTACGAAATTCTACTGCCTCTAGCACCGCTGAGTCATCTTATCTGTCGTTTTTTGTGTCTGTGGAGTCCTCCGTTGGGGATGCATCGATGTTGCCACCTGAAAGTCCAACCACCCCCTTGCGCGACGATCTCCACCTCGGCGACCAACACCCCTTCATCCATCGCAAACACGACGACGACGACGGGCCTTCGTCTCGGAAGCAGCGACGTCGCTGCGACCCGCACCCCCGCTATCGCCATCGCCTTTCTCGATCTTACCACGGCAATACCACTCAATCTTTCACTCCTCTCGCATAATCTAGCCAGAATCCTTTTCCGATTCTGGAATGGTCCAGGTTTTGAGGCATTGATCATGAAGTTGGGTGGAGGGAGCTTGGATTTTCTGAACACTCCATGCATTTTCATGAAACCCTAACCCTAAAAATTGCCATCACTCAAAGAAATGACGCGATTTTTTAAACTCTTTCTTGTCATACCTCCGCGCTTGAGCTTTAGTGTTTACCAAAAATAAATGAATAAAGAAAAACCCACAGAATGGCATTATTTTTGCACTGTTCCTGTTGCTTTTCACAAAACTCGATACAATAACAATTCAAACCGTAGTAATCGTAGCAATTGTATCAATATTTTACCACAAAGCCTTGTTTATTTAATCACTTTCACATGTTTCAAGTGCTTTCATCTTTTACTGATCGAAGAGACTTATCATGACTTATGCAATAATTTCTAAAACCATCTTTGAAGGCACCTTTAAGGTGGACTTTAAGCAAATATTTATATTGATACATCTTATAATAAAATTATTTTTTGAACTTTAAGTCACTATTGTATGTTGCAATGATTTCATTCCATTTTGATGATTTTCGCTCACAAGTTCATCCATCATTAGGACTAGAAGGATATTGCAAAGCGCAGTACACATTTCTATTGTTATTTAAAAAATTTATGCTATTTTCAATATTTTACATTCGAGAAAAAATATTAGATTTTATGATATGCTACAGCACGAAATGATGTCTCAACATTCAGATAATTGTTTCAAACCAGTGAACTGTTGGTGTAACTCTAACAACTATATTAAACTGTGTTATTCTAAATGAATGAATACTGATATGTAGCCTTACAGGATAGCAATGATTTTGCACAATTGAAACAAAAAAATAAAATAAAATAAACTTTAACAATTCTATAATAGTGAGATTTTACATTGATTATTTAAAATTTTATTTTTTTATGTGATAACTTAGGAATTATTATATTTTTATTTATAACATTTAAGAATTAATATCCAAAAATTATTTATTTTAAGTGAAAGGCAGAAAAAAACTTGGTGTAGAGTTAAAATTAATTTTTGAGATGATTTCATGAATAAGGTTCATTAAACTATTTTGGTAAAAGATATCAAAATATATTAAAAAGGAATATAAAATTGTTTGCAATATCAGAGAATATTTAATAAATAAAAAAAGATTATATGTATATATATATATATACATTCTATGTTTAATTTTAATATATTCTATAATTGTTATTAGTTGGAAAAAGTTTATTATTTTTAATGACATCTGTAATAAGATATTGATAAATTAAAGTAAAGTTATAAGTTGGTAGATAAATCAAATAAAAAATTGAAAAAAATAAACAAGTATTTTAGTTGGCTAAACAAATTTGTGCACTTTTATTGAAGCATTAATAAACTTAAACTTAAAACTGCAAAATATTTATCTTAATTCTATAAATACAAAGAATGAGTTTTTGTACTTAAATTTCTACAGTACAAAGAGAGGTACAATGGAGAATGTTTTTAATAAAAAGAATGTTCTAAATACTATAGAATAATCATATATATTATTTTTATAATTTATATTAAGGTAATAGATTGTTAAGTAGACTTTTACCATACAATTAACAATTATAAAAACACAACATATAGTAGACTTTTTTTAAAAAACAAACCTACAATAAATTAATATCTTCAAATAATGTTAATTTTTTTTAATATGGTTATATTTTATAGTTGTTTAAAATACGTACAATACCTCAGATCACACTACATGTATTTTTGTTTCATTTTAAGACATTAAATTGCTATAATTATTAACAAAGAAATTTTTATATTTATTCAATGACTTCTTGATTGCTAATAAACATTTGATTTGCAAGTCTCTTAGAGACTACTATTTATTATATATATAATATTTCTTCAAATTTTCTTTAGTAAAAAATATCAACATAATTATGTCTACTTTAAATTGCATTGTGCAACTATGGCTTAAAATAAGTAAAATAATAAAAATTGTATATTTTAAATTAATTGATTTACCTAAAATTATTATTATTATTCTAATCATACCTTTTTGCTATCAATCTAATCTTATATCTTATTTCACATATACTAAAATACTCGTTAATTAAATTAACTTTAGACACTTATTTAAAACAAATTGGTTCTTTTGCTTAGATAATAATATCATACTCTATGTTTAATTCTTATGAAGAGATTCTATTTCTCCATTCATTGTTGTCTACCAATACTAATTCTTATCTTGCATGGTTTCTTAAAATAAAAATAAATATATTCATAATTATAAATAATGATCATATTAAAATAAGAAAATTTATAAAAAAAAATTATACATTCTTTGATACTTTAGCAATTTTGGAAGTGGTTCATTATTAGTTTTATTGCTGAACTTTCAGATATAGTAGAGCAAAAAATCTATAAAATAAGTATGTAAGAATGCAAAGATTTATACTTCTATTTTAAAAATATTAAATATTTTCTATGATTGTGTTTTTTTCCCATACAAATTACTATCTTTTAGCATTAAGATTTCTTCATAATTTAGTTTATGGATTCAACTTCAATCTTTTATTCTCTATCACCATCTAAGGTCCTTTATGGTTTTGTTTTCTTCTTTTTTCTATTTTTTTATCCTTTGGCTTTTTCTATATATCCACAATCAATTAAATCTATTGTATTTAAAGAATTTTATTTTCCAGTGTTTTGAATATATAATGAATATTTTTCAACATTAATACAATTCTATCAATAAGTTTGCTTACAACTATTCTAGTTTATACAAATTTATATAATACAAAAATTCTTATTAATATTGTATTAATGTTATATAGATTTAAGGTAGATTTTATTTATTTATTTTATTTTTTTTATAAAGATATATAAGATAGAATGAATCATAATTAAAGATCCATGCATTCCAAAAATTATTACTTCCAAAATATAGATTACTAATATTTCTTATTTAAATTAATAATTTTTTATATTTATTTTATTTTATTTTTTATTTCAAAAATATTTCATTAATCTCTTTTGATTTTTTATTAATTAAAATAAATTATAGATTCAAAAATAGACTTTTATCTATTATTTGGTTTCTCACAATAGTGCTTTAGGATGTGAAGCTTCACTATTGAATCTCTTTCTCATCTTGTTAGATAAGAGAGTTATATTAACATCCTTTAGCTCTATTATATCTTTGTCATACAACAAAATAGTAATCAACTATAAAGCTTTATCTTCATCTTCTAAGATGATATTAATAATTTCTGATTTAGAAGAAATATTATCAAAAGAATTAAGACAATCTATCCAATTAATACACTCATTTATGCACAAACTATTGATTTTCTAATTTAGATTTAATAAGTTTACTAAAAACCTTCTTATGTATAAACTTTCCATTTTATTCTAGCTAGGTTGCTAAACTCATATTTTTAATACTATATAATACATCATTTGCAAGAAACAATCAAATTGTAGTAATTATTCTTATGCTAATCTCTCTCTATTCTTTGTCTCTATTGTCTATAAAATTATTTTCTAATAATTTGTGCAATCTTTGTTGCACAAAAAAATCTTCTTCTTTCTATTCTAATAATCTAAAAAAATAAAAAATTTATACTTCAAAATTTATTTTTAATTACTTAGTTAATTAATTATTTTTAAATCATCTAAACCAAATTCTAGTACTAAATGTTGAAAAATTAGACATATAGTTGCATATATATATAAACATACTCAAACAACATTATTAAGATCTTAGTATTACAATCTAACATGAAAATCAAACACTTCTATAATTTCTTCTTTTATTACATATTGCCTATAAACTGCACAAACTTTTAGATATATATTTTTAAACATATCAAATCATTTTAATATGGAATTTTTATTAATTAAACTAAGATTTTATAGATTTTTTTTGTTACCTTTGCATTTTATTTTATTTTATTTATGTAATATAGAAATAGTATAATGGGCTTTCTCTCAATTTAGACACATTTATATGGAAGTTTTAAATAAAAACAAGGTATCTTTCTTAATCTTTCTATGGTTAAGAAATATTGCTAAAATATCATTATAGTGCTTATAGAGCCAACTATAGAAGAAACTTCAATTTGCATAATGATTAACAATTTTTTTTTTTTTTTTTTTTTTTTTTTGTGATTCTAATGTTGATAAAAACATTTACCTTGTAAATCACAAAATATTTATAGTATAGAATCTACATGCTTTTAAAGTTAGATTTAATATATTTTTTTCCAATACATGGATTAATTAATGATTAATTAATGATTAATTATGGTTAATTATAAAAGATGTCATACTATTTGAAAATGTGCACATGTAGCCCAAGTTAAATGCATAATAACCATTGATTTGAGTAATCTAATTATTGTATGTATATATATATATATATATATATATATAAAAATAAAACTACAATCAGATTTACTAGCTAATAAGAAATCTTTGATTTTGGGTGAGTGTCTATATATATATATATATATATATAAAACAACCAGAACTCTCACAAGATAAAGAAAAAATATATATCTATATATATATATATATATATATATTCTGTATCGTAATGGTTCTTCACCAAAGAATAAAGTCGAAAAGAGACTGCAATCTCTGCAGGAAGAGGCCTGCAACAGCATGTCCAGTAAATTTCCAGAGAGCAAGTTGCACCATAGAGTTTTATTTTATTTCATATATTTTAAAACGACTCACATAGTAATGATCCCGAACAATGCAACAGAACCCGCTACCAACAAGCTCCGAGCAGGAACAACTGGATATCCAGCTCTTCCGTTTCGTGGATTCAACTTTACTTGAGCCTGAATGATACGTCAATGTGTTGTAGACACACACAAGCAGAGTGATTCGCAGTTCATTCAAAGTCATGTCCAAGTCGACAGTACGCTACTGGAAGAAGAGATGGAGACCAAGGCTGGAGATGGTGAACCCACCCAGAGCATGCAGATTAGCACGGCGGATCAAGGAACGCTGCGCCAGTGGATATTAGTGAATGCAGCTCCTCACGGCGCAGGTCTACGAACCTGACTCACCTGGCTCTTTTCGACAATGTGATACTCTTGAATTAGTTGAGTGGCTCTCTGAACTTGGGATTATAACCACAATTGGGTTACAAAAGCAGTGTAAAGAATGGTGTTTGGAGCAGCAATGGAGTTTAGAACAGGCCCCAGATTCCACTGGGGTGGCGTCTACACTCTCCTTCTTCATTCTGGATACGAGATGTGCTGATCTAGATATCAAGCTGGTCCCCCCAGCATTGCCGCTGAAAGCCGACTTTTGCAAACCAGGTTGGAAGACAACCGGTGTCGATGCTGTAGAAGCTCATCACAACACTTTGTAAACCATCATTTTGTTCATTTCTTTTGCATCAGTAAAGATGCCCTTGTGTGCTTGGTTCTATCCAGCAAGGTGACTTGGTGAGGATTTCATGGTTGGGGTTTGATTTACCAATTCATTTATTTATTTATGATTATTATTTTTTTTTCTTCTAAGGATTGAAAATATATTGTGAAGGATTTAAAAAATAATATATTTTTTTATTTCCAAAATATTATTGCGGTACTGTAGTACCCCTTTTTAAAGAGGTTAATCAAGTGTAATTACTGATTCAAGTTTGTTTAATTAATTAGGCACTGATGATTGTTTCGTTTATAAAAATTAAAATAATCGACCAAAATTGTAACTATTTTATCAGTTCATGTGGAAATTGACAAGAATTAAATTTTAAGAGGAGTGATAAAAGAAAAACAATAGTATTTTTACACTAAGAATATTTCAAAACAGTCCTTAATTTATTGAAAGACCACAAATCAAACACTATTGATAAATAGAAGTTTTAGACTACTATTTAAGTACAACTTCCTAATAATTATTCATATTTTTATATTTTTCTGTTTTCTTAAATTAAAACAGAAAAATTAGCAATCATTTTCTAAAATTACTGGTTTTTATTTTAAAAATATATATATACTTTCAAATAATTATCTAAGTTTTACCAAGAATATATAAAAGAATTGATGAAGTAAACTTATTAATGGCTCCAAAACAGATGTTTGTATAATTTCAAAAAAAATACTAAACTATATTTACTATAAATATATATAACTAGAATTTTTATTATATCAAGTTATTATATATTAAAAATTAATTGTATTAAAGTTAATTACTTGCTGATTTTCAATATATATATATATATATATATATATATATTTCTATAACACCATGAAGATAAAATTATTTTAAAATAATATTTAAAGTTTAGTTATATTGGTAAATAAATAATATAATTCTTTAGAATAAAGACAGAATACTAAAGAATATAACATTTAATGTTGTTTATAATAAATTATGAATCAATTAAAATAATTGCAATTGGGAATAGTAGCATGACAAGATATATTAATAAGTATGTTAAAATAGGCATTATTTTCAAATACTAATAGAATAAAAAATATATATAATTATTTATAACTCTTCTATATTAGAGTATTAAGTAACTAAGAATACTAATTTTTAAAAATTAAACTTTGTCATAGAATAAGACAATAATATCCAAGTCTTTTAAACAAAGATAAACTTTTACTCTTATTATTGAGAATTTTTAAACCAAGAGTACTAAATAAAAATTCATAAACTCAAAATTCTGAATGAACACTAATTTTTATTTTACAAAATATAAACGACTAAAAAAATATGATTTTAATTAAAATAACTTAGATCATTAAAAAAAATATACTGCAATTCAAAAATAATGAATTGGTTGTACTGTTTTTTTAAAATAGAAAAAAGAAAATAAAGGAAGATTTAAAATTGCAATGAATTTTTAACTTTTCTATCATGAAATTAATGTTTTTAAAATTTTAAAATTTTAAGTTATTAATTAATTAATTAATTTATTTATTTTATCTTATTTAATTGTTGCATATATATAATTCATATAGCACATGAACTACCAAACTTTGCTGGTATAATTTATAATAAACATAGCACAATTATAAATTAATATGTAACTATAATATATTTATTTAATAATCTTGTCATTTAGAAACTTTTCTGTAACTTTTGTGTAAAACGTTATGGAGGTAACAACAAATATGTAATAGTAGAAAAAATGTGGCAATATATATATATATATATATATATATATATATATTATTTACATAGAATTCATAAATATTAATTTTTTTAAATTATTCTTTAAAAAATAAAATATATAAAATTATATATATATATATATATATATATAATTGCTAAACCAATCCATCTATCATCATTGGTTACATATCCAAGCATTTTCTCATTGTTTTTCAACCAATACAAATCTAGCAATGGAGAATATTTTTGACAATAATTATTATAGGTGGGTTGATTTAGTAAATTCTTGGATCAATTTAACAATTATATATATATATATATATATATATATATATATATATTCTTAATAAGTACAGCAAATTTTTAATAGATTATATATTATGTAATGGATATTTTTCTTATTAATATAGAATATTTTGTAAATTAAAATTAAAAAACCAACTATAAATCTAAGAAGAAGAAGAAGAAGAAGATAATTTAATTTTTTTCTCTCTCTCTTTCTATATATATATATATATATATATATTTTTTATTTGTATTTTAAATAAATTTATAATATTAATGAAAAAATTAAATAAATCCTAAATATACATACTCACATACAAATATATATATATATATATATATATATATATATATAAGTATTAATCAATTTTTTTAAAAATAATAAATAGAATTTTATAGAGTAGAAACTTGGATCATTATGTTTATATAAATATAAATGCATATATATATTTGAAATATCGTTAATTGAATGATCATAGTTTTTTTTTTTTAATATTATACATTTAATGCTTTTTCATAAAATATAATAATTAAAATTATTTGAATTCTTGTTATAAACATAAAAAATTTTACTTTTTTAATAAAATGATATATATATATATACATATATATATAATTTAGCATACATAATTGAATTTCAACTTTTAATTTTCATTGGTAATGTAAATAGTAATTTAAAAACTTTTATTAGATTGTAATGAATAAATTTCAATTGTTTACAATATTTAATATTTTATGACAATTCACTTATAAATAATATATGATTATTGAAGTATAAAATATTGATTTACCAAGTTTTTATTAGAATATTATTATATTCAATCTAATCATTAAAATGTTTAGATTTAATATATTTTAAAATTAAACATGTTTTGATTTAGTATTAATTTAAATTTGAATATGTAACTTTTAGTAAAAAAATTTCAATCCATTTATGAATTTTCGACTAGTAAATGTTTTTGGTTAGTACATATATTTATAGTTGTAATAATCTAATATAAATTTCTTTAGCAAAGATAAATGTAATGAACATCTTTAACATTTGTTTTGTGAAAGTGAGTGGGATGCTTATAAATATTTAATAAGTTCGTGTTCCAACCTTGTTGTAGAATATCCATCTTGTGCAATCCACACCAAAAAAAATTTCAGATCCTCAAGTCTAAGAAATAGAAACATAAAAAGATGACATCATCGAAAGTTGAGCCATATACAGCTTAATGAAAAAAGTTTCAAATTCAAGCCATTTTTCCCATGTCCACTAATATGCCAACAAATTTGTTGCAGTAGAAATGAACCAACAAGTCAATGACCAATGTGAGTTGGTTGGCGTGCATGCATATAATTATAATATATATCAAGTGATTTTGCCTTTCTCTCCCTTAATCTTTAACGTTATCGCAAAAAGTCCCGTCCAAAAGCGCCGCCATGTGACGTCCCAGCGGCGCCGCAGACCGACGCGTACCGCGACGCGTCACGAATGGACGTCGCGGCGTCACGAGTCGGCGGCGAGAAGATTCACGGCTCCTCGTAATCCTCCAATATCGACAGCAGCACAGAATTGAAACAATCTGCGCAGTTGGACATTATTGGCGTGCCACGCAGACGGAGTGGCGACATCTGTGGTGCCTGCGCCTTGCTCCTATTTCACCCCGAAACCCGAACCCGATTTTTCTCGTATTTTTTGGTATTGCAGCAGGAATATCCGTTGCGTCAGAGGCTGCGGCATCATCAAAGCCCCGTGCTACGCCTCGTCCTCATCCCCTTTCATCCATGATCACCGTCGCAGCTGTCCTTGAATTCTCACTTCCATCATTCGGACCACCACGTCGCGACACAGCCGCCACGACCGTCGTGTTCCCATGAGCCCAACTTCAGTGCTCCATTCGTAGCGAACCTCATCGCTTGCGCATGATCGGGTGCTGGCTTGACTCAGATAGCTTCATGAGGTCGCCACTTCACTCGGGTTCCTTCCTAATTCCTTTGTCAACAATTCCGCGATTGTCTCTGGGCTGGTTTGTGTTGGCAAGTTGCGTTGAGCGTGATTGATTTACGTGTAAAAGCTCGCAAGAGCTGCTCTCGTGCTTTGCTTGCTGGTTCGTAAGGATATTTTGTGAAAACGAGGGTTGGATTTCTGCCGAGTGCTGTTCCCCGTGAATGGGAATACGTTGCGTGAAAGGCGGATGAGTGTTGTATTTTCTTCTGAAATTTCGAGGATCGTTGGATGATCGGAGGTGTCAGAATTTGTGTGCATTTTGGGTGAGGCGATTTAATTAGGGCGTGGGAATGAGGAGGGCGGGGCTAGCATTGTGGCGGTCAAAAGCGGGTTTGGGGAGTCTGCAGGGGCAATTGTTGCTGCAGCAGCAGCAGAATCAAACGAGATCGTACGCGAGGTCGGTTGTGCTGACGGAGGAAGAGGGGCAGCAACGCGTTGTGGAGGCCTCTCTGACGCTGGTGCGGGAGCTTGCGCGCCTCAAGGCTGATCATGTGCGCAAGCGGGGAGGCTCCATTGCCACTAGCTGTATGCTCGGAGTCCCCTTGGGTCACAATTCATCGTTTCTCCAGGTGCTTGGTTATTGCTCGTGAACTTCCAATCCAATGTAAAATTCTATGGAGCAGCCAAGATGAGTTTCGTCTGCCTCTTCCGTCGAATTACAAACCATTGAGAGTCTCATCGGATGTGCACATGATTTCACGAGGGTTTTGTTTTTGGTTGGCGATTTCTGTGCCTGGATCTGCTTCATATGAGCTGTTGCAATTACGTTGTGGGTACCGAATTTCCGATGATATCCCATGCAGATGAAATGCAACTGGGTTTGTGCTGGAATTTTTCCTTCGATTGGGTCTACGGTCGGTGTTGAATACCTGAATCAGATTGCGTTTCTTTAAACGAAATTACGCATTTTAGGATCGACGTTCTAATCCACTGTGCTTTTGCTCTTCTTTTGCTTTTAGGGTCCTGCATTCTCTCCTCCGAGGATCCGAGAGGCTATCTGGTGCGGCAGCACCAACTCCACCACAGAAACAGGGAAGCAATTGGAGGATGTTCGAGTGTTGACAGATGTTGGTGATGTGCCCATCCAAGAGATGCGAGGGTGCGGCATAGGCGACGAGGTTCTTATGCGCACAATCACGGATTCGGTGAAGCTTGTGATGGACGAGCCACCGCTGCGGCCCCTCGTGTTGGGAGGAGATCATTCCATTTCGTTTCCAGTGGTGAGGGGTGTCTCTGAGTTTCTCGGTGGGCCAGTCGACATCCTCCACATAGATGCCCACCCTGACATTTACCATGCCTTTGAAGGCAAGCATTACTCCCATGCCTCCCCGTTCGCCCGCATCATGGAAGGCGGGCATGCGAGGCGGCTTATACAAGTGGGCTTACGCTCAATAACGCAGGAGCAACGCGACCAAGCTAAGAAGTTTGGAGTGGAGCAGCATGAAATGCGGAATTTCGACCAGCACCGGGAGAAGCTTCAAAATCTGCATCTCGGCGAGGGCGTGAAAGGGGTGTACATCTCAATTGATGTGGATTGTCTCGACCCAGCGTATGCCCCTGGAGTTTCCCACATAGAACCGGGTGGTCTCTCTTTCCGAGACGTGCTGAACATCGTGCAGACCGTGAAGGGTGACATTGTCGGCTGCGATGTTGTGGAGTTCAACCCACAACGGGACACTGTTGATGGGATGACTGCCATGGTCGCCGCCAAGCTTGTACGCGAGCTGTGTGCGAAAATGTCCAAGTGAGTCCACCTTCATAAATCGGCAAAACTTCATTCGCTGAATTCACATCTGGCTGAAGACTACTACTTGTATTGAGCTATGCTTATTTTTTCTTTTTTTCTTTTTTGAAAATTAGACTCTGCGTCTAAAATGGTTGGTTTGTAGAGTGAATCTCATATTTTGGCTATGACTTACATCCATCTTTCAGTGTGAATCATGCTGGAAAATCCATGGAGTCATGTAACTCCTGTAAAGTTCATGAAAGGTACCGTAATGTGCAGTTTATATTTGTGTTGGCTCAAGTCATCAATTAGAACTGCCTGGCGCGTTATGGTTTACAAGAATACAAAGTTTTCCTTCATTGCGCTCATGGAAGTTCGTATCCATGAACGCAAGTCATCATGTTTTAGCCATGATTAATAAAGCAGCTTATCTTACCAATCACTTAATGTTTCTAAATTGGCTTGTTTGTCATGTCTGCACTGCCGTTTGTGAAGGAAATTCATGCAATGTGAATGGTAGTGAATTGAGCAACAGGAGAGGAATCAATTCTCTGTTGCGAGGATGGCCCTCAAGCTTTGGACTAGAACTGCACATAATTTGGTAACGTGTTCGCAGATTTTGTATATTGTTTTGAGGGTGCAGAATTGTTCGAGACTACATGAAATTTATTGGTGAGATGGGAGGTTCATGATTTATGACATCTTTTGAAACTTTGCGTACATTTTCTTAGTGAGGGTATTGACAGTTACCAGCGGCTTTAAAGATGGTTAGGATGTGGAAGATGTGCACACGAATAGTGTGGGCTTCTTCAAGTGAGTTTTTAAGCTCCTTAAGAAAGTGGTGAACTGAAAAGCAATTTGGTTGCAGCTATTCTGCTTGCACATTGTGTTCCATAAAAACTTCCAATGCTATCGAGGAATTTGGATCGGGTAGGCGCCGCAGGGCCAGCTGGATTGATCGGCTATAAATCAATCCGGTAGCACCTGCATATGGTCACTCAATCACGTTTCAAGCTCGTGCACTGGAACTCAGCTCCAAACTTTGAAGTGCGAACCTTTCTAATACAATAAGTAGCATAGACCATTAAATTTGCAGGTCAATTAATCTAATAGTTATAAAGACTCAAAAAAAGTCTAAAAAAAATCTACACAACATTTAATATCCTTAGACTTCAATTCTTTACGTATATTTTAGTTTCAACAACCCTTAAGTCAAATAAGTGTATTATAACTTAACAACGTATTCATCTCACTTGAGATTTGATTGAACAGCCCCAAAACTTGGCTGGAAATAATAACCTAAAGGATTCAAAAAATTCAAAACAGCTTTGTTACTGAGTGGAGGAGGTGTCGATAAGGATTCATAGTAAGAAATGCCGACTGCCTCCGTGCTCATGTAATACAAATCTCTAGTTAGACGGACTGTTGAAGATGCATAGTTTGTGTTCTTCCACTGGGATACCTGTGAACTTTGGATACACAAACAAATCTATGGTTTCTCATGTCGGCAAAGCCTCTTGGTCCATGCGTATCCTTCACTCCCCAATTCAAGCTTATCGATACAGTGGGTGACAGAACCGCTAGCCTCTTGCTTGGAGACAAGGTAGATCACGCCGTTGCATTCCACAAGCTGGGCGATGGCGAAGTGAATTGTCACGGCAGGATCCTCGTAACAAAACCTGAAAAATGAACAATGCCAGTGTGCTCGCCACTCGTTTGTTCCCACGTCAAAAACCAGAGTCTCATTACTTTTGTGCACCATACATCCTGTGCACAGCAACAAATTTTGCGTCTCACAGTAGAGTCCAGTCTGGTATTCGTTTATGGAGAAATCCTTGTTGAAAACATTACGTAAGCACAGAGGTGGACACTCAAGTGTTTAAAAATCAGATTAAGTTAGTTGAGCGGATAATGATCACATTGTATTAGCTGAATGCCCAAAGTTGTTACGACCCACTGTTTTAAATGCACGAAGCTTTTTGAAAAAGGTGTATTCTCTATTTCTACATGACTAACGAAAACATGTCTCTCTTGTATTGAAACATTGTGTAATCCAGGTTGAAGCATTCAAGTTCTTTTTCTTTACTTTCAATAGGTTATGGGCCCACGTTCTTGTTGTCTCTCCTACAAGACACATTTGCATCCCGAGAAATTAGCTCAAGCAAATACATAACTCTTGTAACTATTTTTTTGAATTTCTATTGTTTACAAAGAAGAATGAGTTGATAAGAATGCAGCTAATCAATCTTTCTTCATCTTTGCTATAAACAAAAAAAACTCATTTACAAACTAATGAATTGTCACACATGTAACAAAATGTGATCTAACCAAATGTGATGTTTATGCACAATTCATGAGCAAAATGCTACAAAGAATGTAAAACTACTACAAAAACTACTACAATTCTTTGATATAAAAATTAAGCTAAACCTTGAAGTGGTCAATCATATCAGTTGTACAAAGCAACTTGTAAATCAATTGAATAATCTTGGCAAATCCATCTTGGACCAAGCAATTATTTGCAAAATTTTGAGTATCTTGCCGCAGAGATTTCGTCATCTACAAATGCATGGTATATGGATAGAGGAGCAACCAATCATATAAAAGATTAGTTCGATTGTTTTGCTTCATTCTGAAGTATACGTCATGGACATTGGTCCATTATGATTACAAACAATAAGCAACTTTGGATATGGAGAGTTGGCCAAATTAGAATCCATTGCAAACTTAACAACACCTTGGAAGTCACAATGTATTGAGTAAGTTGTCACATGATATGGCATTGGGTGCCAAATCTTGTCAAATGTATGTAGTTTAGTTTGATTAGTGTTTATTCATCCAGTGAGATTTTTTTGTTAGATAAATATGTAGGTGGAGAAAAACCTTGGACTTGATATTCTTGTCAAGTGAAATCTTAGGAGTTATTTTGAAATAGAACTTGTTGCAAGAGTTTGCTTGGCTTTGGTAATTTAGCCATTTTAGTAAACTGTCATTTTAGTAAACCTTTGGGATTTTCTCTTTCTTCACACTTGCACTTTTGAATTCCTCCTTCATGGAGTGTAGATTTATAATCTTTCACTTGACAAGGATCTTCTCTTCCCTTCAATTTGTGGTGTAGCAGATTGGAATGAAATAATTTTAAAAAAAATAAAAATAAAAATCATCTCTCTCCTTCACTGTTTTCTGGGTTGGTGTTGTACAATCGCACTGGTCTTGTATACTGCACCACTACGGTACTGCCATGCTGCTGGCTATTGTCTCGATACGTCACTGGTTGCCAATACTAGATACGTTTCGTATAGAAGCGGGATACGGTCGTGGCGTACTGAAACGGTGCGAAACATGGAGGGTTGCGGCAGGAGGTTAATCAGTGACGCAGACTGGTTATTGGGCACTAGCTCGACTTTCAAGGCGGCGTTGGAGGGTTGAAGTAGGGTCACGATACAGGAGAGCTAGAGGTCGGTGCGGGAGCTCTCGTGACGGGGTGCGATCAGGGAGTCTCGCATAGGGTTGCGGCGCCGAGATACGGAGCAGGTTGCAGAACAGTAAGGCATTGGGACAAAGCTTGTGACGCACGGGAGATACGGTGCGGCAACGGGTTAGTGCAGTATCGGGATCTGGATTGCAGACGTTCGCAGCGCAGGAGTATTGCGGTGTTGTTGCATTATTTTTATTTTGTTTTGGTATTTCAGCGCTGGGAGCGGCATCGGGGTCTGGTGCGACTTGGGATTACTATTGCGGGAACCAGACTTGGTTGAGTGAGTTTTTGTGTCACGTTTTGGTGCGGTGCTACTATTGTGTGCCAAAATTTGGTAATGGCATGTGCACAAATTGAGTTCTGTGAACCTTGCATTGTGCAAACAGCCGTGCAAACATCGCGAAAATTGCATCACGCAGCCTTAAGGTCTGTGCGGTGAAGGGTTCTATTATTGTAATAAATCCCAACGGTCACAGATCCACGGCAATAGAGTAAATCGCGGTGATAGGGATATTTGAGATGATACTTTTCCACGGTCATGGGGTAATATATGTATATATTTACATATCCAGAACTCTTAAGTATTAAGTTTGAAAGTTCACTCCAAGAAAATATGGAGTCCACACTGGATCATTTTTGAGCCAATTTTATATGGAAGGGGTTCAAGGAATCCATTGGCATTGGTTTTTAGAGTAGAGATCATTTGGAGCATTGAAGTCGTATTTACTAAATGCCAATTGCTTTCTAAGTAGGGTTTTGATTTTCTTTTACTTCTCCAGATTTCATTTTCTTGCAATTGTTGTTTATTGTTATAGTTTTTTGCAATTTGTGACCATCAACCATAGGTAGTGCTAGTTGCTTTTGTTCACTTTTGATTTCTACTTTTGTGTTGTTGGAGATGAAGATCCAATGTAGATTTTTGGATTTTATTTTTGATACCTTCTCCTAGTTGCAAGTATTGTTATTTTGTATTTTCTTCTTCTATTTCATTTTTTCTATAACTCTCACTATCAACAAAATAATCAAAGCTTTCTTTATAACAATGTATCTTCATAGTTTTTAATCCTCCATGTTTACTACTATAATATATTCTACAAAATTCTAATATGAAATTCAAGGAATAATTATGTAAATAATGAAAAAATAGCAATTTGATGTTTATACAAATTGCTTTATATAACATGCTCATGAGAATAATATATGTAATGTATTATACCTTTATTGATTTTGAAATTAAAATATAGAATAGATAAAATTCAATTGAGCAATTGTTATATTATTATAATAATATCTTTAAGAACATAAAAAGAATGTTCTTATTGCCATTAGAATTTTTGCTACTTCTACTATAGCTTATCATTTGTCACATGCTACAACAATTTTAGCAAATGCTACCATAAGCTATTTTAAATTTAAGTTGTATATTACAATGCATTTTTTTCCAACTATTGGCATTATTATTAAAGGTAATTGTATTAATATGTAACTTCTAATTATTCCTATTAGTTGCTTGTCAAGGGCATAAATCATAAAACTATCAAAGAATCAATATATTTTTGTATCACTAAAAAAAAAATTATTTCTTCAAAGATAGTTATAATATTAAAATTAGAATAACTATTTTTAAAGATATAAAGACTATAGACTTTTGAAACAAGGCTAAGAACAAAAAAGGCATAGAGAAGAGTGAAGATGGCCTTACTCTTCCATCCATATATATTATGTAATTAAGAGCTACATGACAATATTTTATACGACTTCCAATACATATCCAATTTGTAAGATTTGTATCTAATTTGCAAGGTAAGTTTCCTATATGTACATCACATGGTCAATTTATACCACAAGTGGCCAATATATGCAATACATAGCTAATTTTTTGGTTGAAAATTCAACCTATTATATATCATATTAATAGGTCTTAATTACTGGAACAATTTAAAGTATAATTTTAAGATATCAAATATAAAATATTAAAATTATAAAATATTTTTTATTATTTAAGTATATATTAGAATTTAAAAAGATTTATTAATTATAAGATTCTAATTATAATTTTTTATATAAAAATAGAAATTTTAATTTTTTAATTTATAGTCAGGGTTTGTATTAGTAATTTTTTTAATATAATTTTTTAATTTTTTAATTTTTTGTTATTTTTTTATTTTCATTATTTTAGTCTCTTATTTTATACTACTAATTATATTCAATTTCTAATTGAAACTATCTTATAATTTGAATTAAGATGTGAATTTCATTGTTATACCTATTAATTATTTACAAACATATATTGAGTCAAATCCATGTATATGAAGCTTTAAAGAAGTTATTCCAAAAGATATTATATCATTTACCTATTTTAATTATTTCTATCTAATTTTTTATATTTAAATAATTATTAGTTTTGATTATGTCCATAATATTATAATCTCTTCAAAGTATGAGTTCTTCAAGGAGTAATAATCATATGTTGAGGAAGTTTAAGATGCAACAAATTACATTTGTAACATAATTTGATATTTATTCTATTTAAAGATAGTTGATAGGTCCTTCCAACTATTGTTGTATTATATATCATCGTGTTTGGGAATGCACTGGGCATCTGGCTGTGAAAGGTGGAATTGTGTTTTATAAATATCCAAGAATCTTAATATGTTTTATCTTTATAAGAAAAATGTAATTTGAATTTTAATTCGAAGGTGCTTAAATCCAATACAAAGTGCTCAAAAATACTCTTCTTTGTAATCTCAACCATACATAAACTCCAACTACTTTGTTTCTTTCATAATTAGATAATTATGAATCTTCTTTATAAACATTAATCCTAATCAGTAAGCTTTAGTAAGCTCTAGCTCCTAATCTAATTGTCTACTTAGAGCAAAATTTTGCATACAAATGCTACTATAAGTCTTCTATGAGTTCAAAGAGAATTCACTCCAATCCAACTTAAAAATCATGAAAAAAGGTCCAAAAACCACACTGATGTTACTTAGCCACTAATTTGAAAGTTGATGTAAATGTTCTAGCATTAATTTCTCCTTCTCTAATTGTTAACTTCAACTCAAAATTGGTGTATAGCTTGATCTTCAAGTCGTCTATCACCATGCTAAATTTTACCTTGATCTAATAAGTAGATCTTGAGATATTGTAGAAATTCTATCCAACCTAAAACTGCCAACTTTCGATACCTTCTTGTATCAAATATCTCCCAATGTCACCATTAGATTTTGAGAAATTTTCACATAAACTTAGCACATCTAATTAACCAAGCACTATCAAATTTTAAATTGTAGATGTGAAATGAATTTCACAAACTAGCTAAGAGTGCTAGCCCTAATTGTATCGCATAAATCCCAAGTTGCCAATACAAATCCTGACTTTGAACAACAATTGTTAAATTTTAACAAATCCTACAAAAACAAGCCTTATTTCTCTGAAACAAGCTTCAAGCTAATTCTCAAATTCTAATCTCTAATCTTCAAATAAAACCCTATTTTGCCCTAACTCATCATTTTAGTTGCTGGAGGTCTGATTTTGACCATGTCTTACAAAGAGTTGATCCCTGAGTATCAATCTAACCTATTCTAGAGGTTTTTTTAGCCCAACCCTCTTCTCAACTTAATCCTAGTATTAGCTATGCTAATTATTTACCTCTTTTAACCTGATTTTATTAATTTATGGTCTTTCTAAGGTAGCAAAAGAATCTCTACAGCCTAAAAGATAAAATTACTAATCTATCTTTAACCTATTAACTATTAAGATAAGAAAATAAATGAAGAGGCTTTTATAAAAGCCATGTTTAAATATCTTGAATTATTATTGAACCAAAATAATTAGATATTAATTAGAAATTTATTTTTGATTATATTTTCATCACATAGTCGTATTACATTACAACACTATTAATAATGTCTTATATCAAAGTAAAAAGACCACTATGTTATTTGATTATTCTTAAGACTTTCATAACTTCTTTTAACTATAATATTTGAAATACTATTAAAGATAGTTTCTACCTTCAATAATATCACCAAATATCAAAAGTCTCTTCTAAAGTTGTCATATCAAATATATTTATGTATTTTAATAATTAAAAAAAATTAAAAATTTAACTATATATATATATATATTACAAAAATATTACTAAGCATTATTTCAAATTAATGTCTTCTTCATATTCTCTATCAAATGTTAGCATAAAAAGATGTTTGTTACTTAATTTTTCATCATATGCCCAATAAAATAAAATATAGGTACATTTTTTAGAATTTGTGAGCATATTTGAATCCAACTATAAGGCAATCACGGAAATATTTACTTTGGAAGTAGTAATTGATTCCAATTAATCAAATAGATTGACTATCTATGATTAATTATTTGTGAAGGCTTCTTATTATCCAACTTCATTGCTTTTGAGTCCATTGATTTGAATTAATATATGAAGTTTAGAAAAGATAGAAAAAACTTTAGTTCTAAGATGAATGCATTAAAAACCATTAACTAGAAAAAAAAGAATCACTTTACTCAATGATTTTAGCTTTATGTATAAGAAAATAATAATAATAATAATAATAAATTAAAGATTAAAATTTAAAATTTAAGAATTAAAAATAATAAATAAATAAAAATAATGAATATATAATTTAAAAATTTAACAGTTGCTTATCAATAAATAAATATTTATATATGATTTAATTATACAAATTCATACTATTTATTTATTTTTATTTATTTTTGTTACGTTGCACAGCCTTATTACTATATTTACTATTTTATTACACATAGTTCTTTTTGACTATTTAAAATTATTTTGTCATCTTTGATCTTATTTTAAATTTAAATATGATATTATAATTGGCTAATGCTAATTATAATTTTAAAGATAGGAGTACAATCGTAATTACATTAGGAAAATCATGATGTTTATAAAAGAAGTACCAAATGAAGATGCTGTATTAATATTTTTCTGTATTGTAAATTACCTTTAATTTTTCCATCCACATTTTTATTCTTTATTACAGTTCAATTACTTCATTTCAGTTTTTTCATATTTCTTTAACATATATGTATATATTCATATATTTTTAGATTAAAAAAACTTAATAAAAGTAGATTATAAACAAGAAAACCATAAGTTTTTGAATTTTTTCTATCGCATAGTAATTCTGTAAGTTAAAACCACAAAGTACATAGAATTTGTATTTTTAATTATTTTTGTTATTTAATATATACTTTCTAATTTTTTTGTTATGATATAAAATGATATTTTATAGAAAAAAAATACATTCATATAATTACAACATCAGATATCAAAATTTACAGAATCAAAAATATCAAATATGATATGTACATATATATATATATATATATAACTGTTTGTTTTGTTCTGTTTTGTTTTTTTTGTTTGTACTGTTGCGTAGCTTGGCACTTGATATAGGTCTCTCTCTAATTACCTTCGCATGCCATGCAGTGTTCCATAACGTCCCTGGTTGTGATCCGTTCTTCATTATTTCTTTGTTCAGTTGATTACTTGGTATATTTCGTGGTCTCTTACCACTGCTGTGTTGAAAACCTTGCCAGCGTTGAAGTTGTCCACCAGAGTAGAGTAAAATCTTGTGACTGATTGTGGAAAGCATGTCAATATCTCGTTTTGGAGTTGGTACATTTTTACGCCCCAGGTATGTCTGGATCACAGGAAATCCGTTACAGACAGAGGAACCTCGATCTTATGCTCAACTCGGATATTCGAAATGTCCTCTAAACGAGGTCGCAAGTCATTCGATATTTTCGACGATTTTTGGATGATAGAGACTTTGTTGAGGTAATAATCTTTCTAAGGATTTATCCGTTTTAAACTTGGTTGTTCAAGGTGCTTGTTGTATATATATATATATATATATATACATATATTTTCACACAGACACACACATACGCATGCATACATATCTCCTTACCGCGAGTGGGATTATTGATTTAAATTGCAGGTTGAAACACCGATGATGATGATAGCTGGAAGTGCTGCTGCTAAGCCATTCAAGACGCATCACAATGACCTCAACATGGATCTTTGTATGCGCATTGCACCTGGACCGTGTATATGAGATTGGTAAGCAATTCAGGAACGGAGGCATTGATCTCACCCACAACCCCTAGTTTACTCCCTGCGAGTTCTACTGGGCGTATGCTGACTATGACGACTTAATGAGAGTCACGGAGGAAACGCTTTCTGGTACTTACACTCCCCTTGATTTCATCCTCATATGGTATGCCTGGTTTTTCTGCAGCTGCACATAGTGGAGTGTTTGCTAGATCTGGGATTAGCAGTCTTTCACCAAATAAAATTGAAATCGTTTCTAGATAACAGTCTATGCCGGCAATGCATTCCATAGCTATACGTAGCAGTTTCGGTTTGGATTTCACTGTGTGTTCTGAACTGCACGTCGTGGGTCCACTGCCTTTTCACAGGCATGCTGAACGAAATCACTGGGGGCTACAAAATCCAGTACCATTTGAACTATCTGTACTTGTGAGTTTAATCAAACACTTATTTAAAAAATAATTTGTTGTATAAGCGAAAAATTAAACCTAAAAAGGTATAAAAGAAACAGGTCAGACATAAATTTAGCGTTCACGAGCAGCAGAGGCGGTGAGTAAGTTTACCGACGAAGGTCGGATTTGAGGAAGAAAACACGTTGCGGGATGGACCCCTCTGACTTGGTCCTTTTGCTGTGACAAACACGGCCCTCTCCGTTTTCCGCGAAAGTGGACCAGGCCTCCTGCTTGGACGCCAGCAGCAGCTTCGCTCCATTTTGCAGTTGCCGAGTGCTGTCGCACGTGTGGGAGTGCGGCAACCGCACTCGAACACTGTTGCCTGCAACACTTCCTCACGGACCCTTGGGTCCAGATGGAGGGCTTTACCAAGTCCCTGAGATTCATGCGCTACAGTGCCAAACTTCCGACCCCACCGCGTCCGTTGAAAATGGCGATACCACACCGTCACCGGGTTCGAGGACGACGCAGGCGCAACAGAGCCAGGCATGTCCGCGTCCAGCACAATGCCGCTGCTCCTACAAGGGATAGAGCCCTCCTCCGTCTTCCACAACCTCCACCTCCCAAGTCACTTCATCGGCACGTACACCGCATCAGGAACTAGGAGAGCATTGCAGCATTTCGGACACTTCGTACTCATCGGGGATCGCAGGTTTTCTAGTGCGGATTTCGGAGGCCTGGATTCTTGTGGATGTTTGTCGCTCAAGGGAATCGGAGCGTGCAGGGAGGACGTGAATCCCGTCGCCGATCACACGATTCCACAGGGGTGTGTATCCAGCAGTGGTCGTGAAACCGTAGACCCTCATCCAAAATGGCCAAGCAATCCCAGCAGCTGGTGGCGGCGTTGGCGGCAGTGGTGGTGCTTTGTGCGGTCATGGCCGCGCACGTGGACGCTCAAAGCATTCCTGCGCCGGCTCCCTACATGCGAGGCTACGCGCCATCTCAAGCTCCAGCTGCGGTGCACAAGGGCGTTCCCGAGTACGCTCCAAGCTTGGCACCCAGCAACGCCCCCGCGTCCGCTCCGGAGGGATCACCCATGTCTGCTCCGGTGGTGGCTTCTCCGGCGTACGCTTCCAGCCCTGGCTTCCAAGGCCCATCTCCAGCTGATGCACCGGGACCCATGTCGGGAGAAGGTTTTTGACCTCGCTCATGTGGCTCTCCTAACTGAGCGCGTGAATCATTTTTGTAGCAACACATTCTTGGGAACAGTTGCAGATTCAAAAGCAGTTCCAGTAGTGGTAGATGTAGATGTGGGTGTAGGTGAAGTGAAGCATTGGTTGACTCCACAGCAGAGCATGTACAATGTCGTTCATTGTGAAGAAGAATGAATCAACATCTGAAACGAGTTCTGTTTGCATGGACCGACCGTCGTGGTCGTGGAAAGGCAGCATCATCCTGACATTACCCCATCTTTGATGTTTGGCAAGCCCTAGAGCATGAGGCTTTGAGTCTGATAGAGGCACACGAAGTATAGCTTTGCTGGACAGAGGAGCATGTACTTCATTCAAGTATTTCTTTGTATTTTAAATCTTATATCTGTATACAAGATTTTAAAATTGTTGAATTACACATAAGTATATATAAAAAATAAAGAATTAGAAGTTTAATTCAAAAAATATAAAACATTATATTTTCTACTTACAATTTAGAATTTTGCATAAACTCCATCCAAATTGTTTAATATTAGATATTCTTATTCAAATATATTTATTAATCAAGTTCTTAAAGGTCTTATCAATAAAACTCTAATAGGGTAGGTTTTATATGTATTGTAACATTTTCAATAATTACTAATTAGAGCTAAAAAAATACTATAATAAATATTTCGATAAAAAATTCATGATTATTTTTTAATATTTAAATGATAAATTGAAGGACTCTTATGGATCTAAATTGCATCTAGTTTGTAATGTAATTAGAGTAACAATTTTATATTGCTTAAACAAGGATTTTACCTTTAAAATATTTTTATTAAAATATATATATATATATATATATATATATATTCATATTACTTTTATAAACTTAGTATATCCAAAAATTAAACAATCGTATGATGTATATGATATTTTATATTTTTTAGTATGTAAAATTCGATATCTGATATTATAATTAAATAAATTTATATTTTATATATAAATTTTGTTATATCATAATAAAAAGTGAAAATTTTATATATCATAAAAAATACTTACAAATAAAAATTCTATGTACATTATGGTTTTAACTAATAGAATTATTGTACAATAGAAAAAGTTCATAGAATTATGGTTTTCTTGTTTATGCTTTTTTTTCCACAATTTTTTTTTTTTTTTTTAAATTATATATATATATATATATATATTTTATGAAAAATAACTGTAATGAAGAATAAAAATGTTTATGGAAAAATAAAAGGTGAGTTGCACTAATTAAGAGTTTTATAACAATTTTGGCAATTTTGTATCAAAACAGCACAATTTTAACGTACCATCTTAATCTGGTATTTTTTTAGAAACATCATAATTTTCTAAATTTTATTGCTATTTTAAAAATGACATTTAGCATTGGCCAATTATATAATCTTATTTAGTTTTAAGATAAGATTAAAGATATTAAACTAAATTAAAATATTAAAAATGAACTATGCTTGGTAAAATAATAAATATATTTATAAAGCCATGAAATATAAAAATATTAAAGAATATCAATAATATGATTTTATATAATTCAATAAATTTTTATATATATAATAAAAAAATATATATAATTTTAAAATTTTATACATAATAATATTTTGACAAAACATGTGTGTGTATATATATATATATATATATATATATATGTATGTATGTATGTATAAAAGTTGATAAATAACAATCAACTTCTCAAGAGTTTTATTTTTTTTTCTTTATGCTTTTTAATATTTATTTTTTATTTTTTATCTTAAGTTTTATTATTATTTATCATTATTTATTATTTTATTAAAAGTATTATTGATAATATAAAAGACATAAAAAACTCAAGTCTAAGAAATTTAAAGATACAACTTATATTCTAAGATCTATTACAATAAAAAATCTTTGAATTCAGTGATTTTACATATGTTGATGGTTTTTAATGCACTCATGTTGGAACTAAAACTTTTTCTATCTTTTCTAAACCTAACATTTTGATCCAAATTAATGGACTCAAAAGCAATGAAGTTGAGCAATAAGAAGTCTTCACAAGTAATAAATTATAGATGGATTATATAAGCCTTCACAAGATATTTTCATCTATTTGATTAATTAGAATCAATAATTACTTCCAAAGTGAATATTTTCTTTATTGACTCAAAGTTGGATTCAAATATGCTCACAAATTACAACAAATGCAACTATACTTTGTTTTATTGGATATATGATGAAACATTAAGCAATAGACATCTTTCTATGCTAACATTTGGTAGAGAATATAAAGAAGACATAAATATGAAATAATGCATTATAACATTTTAAAATTGTATACATATTTTGAAAATTTTAAACTTTTTATATTTATTATAATATATCATCAAAAATGTTTGAAACACCTCCAACTTACAATATTCAGCTATGCAACTAAAATTATTATTTATTAAACTTAATCAAATTTGATACAATTGGTTCTTTTTGGTCAATATTTCATATAATTTTACAAATATTTATAATGTGATTTTATATGAATTTATTATAATTTTTTTATAAAATAGTCGACATATTTAAGTTACATATAGGTGTGGATATATTTAACATGTATAGTATCATAATAATATCAAGTTTATAGTAACTTTTTTGGTGATATTTTTTGTTAAAATTTTTCTTCTTCAAAAATACATATGATCTTTGGAATAATAATAATTTGTTTTTATCTTCTAACATATGATTTTTATAGATTTATTTATTTATTTATTTATTTTAATATTATTCTATTATTGTTGAAAATACTAGAACACCATGTCGTATTACGTATTGTTTTGTTCAGGAATGCATCGGGCACCTAGCTATGGAAGGTGAGATTGTGTTTCACAAGTAGCTAAGAATCCTAATAGGTTTTGCCCATGCGAGAAGAATATAATCTGAATTTCAATTCAAAAGTGCTTAAAACACTCTTCTTAGTAGTCTTAACCATACATAAATCCTAATTACTTTATTACTTTCATATTTAAGCAATTTAGATTTTTCTTGTAAGCCACAATCCTAATCAATGAGCTTTAACAAGTTGTAACATCCAATCCGACCGTCCACTTGATGTGCAATTTTGCATGTAATTGTCAATGTAAGTCTTCTATATGCTCAAGAATTTTTAGTCCAATCCAACTTTCAGATTGTGAGAAAACCTCCAAAAATTGCACTAATATCACTTGGCTGCCAACTTGAAAAGTGAAGCAGAAGTCCCAGCAATGATTTCTCCCTATCCAACTGTTAACTTTGTCTCAAAATTGGTGTATAGCTTGATCTTCAAGTCCTTCAATATCATGCCAATTTTCACCTCAATCCGACTAATAGATCTTTAGATATCATAGAAACCCTACCCAACCTCAAATTGCCACCTTTTGAAACCCTCTTGTGCTAAAAACTAGATATCTCTAAACCACGCCGTTAGATTATCACAAAATTTTGTATACACTTAGCATACTCAATAATCCAAATAATATCAAATTTTCAACTATAGATGTTACACCAATTGCACGAACTAGTTAAAATTGCTAGCCCTAATTATATTATATAAAACACAAATCACTAATACAAATCCTAACTTTGAACAACAATTGCTAAGTCTTCTAAAACCCTCTCAAAACAATTCTTATGTCTCTAAAAAGAACTTCAAGCTAACTCTCAAATCCTAACCTTTGATCTTTGAATGCCTCCCTATTTTGCCCTTGGCCGTCATTTTAGTGGCTAGAGATTTGATTTCGACCCTATCTCACAAATGGTTGACCATGAGTATCAACCTAACCTATCCTAAGGTTTTTTTAGCCCAATCCTACTCTTAACTTAACCCTAGTACCAACCATACTAATTATTTATCTCTTCTAACTTAATTTTATTAATTTATGGTCTTTCTAAGGTAGTAGAAGAGACTCTACAATCTAGAAGGTAAAATTACTAACTAACCTTCAACCTACTTACTATTAAGATACGAAAATAACCTAAGAGGATTTTATAAAAGCCATGTTTAGATACTTCAAATTATAATTGAGCTAAGATAATTAGATATTAATTAGAAATTCAACTTTGATTACAATTTCACTATATAGTCGTATTACATCATGACAATGGATTATTTGAAACAATGATGGTTAAAGCTTGTACTTTGCAATTTGGATAGCAACAATGTGACATAATCAACATAAAAGTTATTAGTACCTCAAATTAGTTCCAAATATCCAAGGGCAACACTTTACAAGGTTACTTATCAAAATTTAGAATATGCTTGATTTTTTGAGTATTGCTAAGGAATATTTTCATAATTAGCCTACCACTAAGAAGCTTTTTACTCTAATTTGATGAAATTTGTTGGTTGAGAGTAGAAAAAATCTACAAACAACATTGAGGTGAATAAATCTAAGCTAAAAGAAAGAATCACTAACATGCAAAGCATAAGCTATTGAAAAAAGACAAGATAAGCAAGACTCTTAATGTAAACACCCTGTAAAAAATAACACAATTCCAACATAGATTATTGAATTTTTAATAAAATATAACAATATAATTTTTAAACAAAATTTGAAACTTTGGTAGAGAAGCACAATACAATTCTATTACAAAACTTTTAACTTACAAAACAACCATCCAAAAGTCCAAATCTAATTACAATATTAAATCTAATAATTTTTATATTGATACACAAGTGCAAGTCCAAGCTAGCAAGTTTGATGCAATCAATCAAGTAATCTAATTCAATACACTTAATTTTGCTAAAGCAATGTATATTATCAAGTAATGCTTCAAAAGATGCATATTATCAATCAATGTTTTAATGCTGAAGCAATGTGTACTATCAAGTAATGCTTCATGTAGATGCATATTATCAAGCAATGCTTTAATGCTAGAGCAATGCATACTATCAAGCAATGCTACAAATTACTTGAAATGCTAAATGGAATGGATTATTTGTAAAAACAAAGGCATAGAAAGTAGATCTTTGCACTTACTTATATATTTCTTACAACTTTGTCTTTTTCAAAGCATAATACTAATTTATAAATAATAAATTATATCCTAAGATAATACAAATAAGCTCAGCATGAGTTTGATTAGAATAAGATATAACAACAGTAAAACCATAACACAATTTATATGAATTAAGATGTGTATAGAATACAGGTCCAAAATTAATAAGGATAATATTATATTTAATAAATTAAAATATAGAATCTTAAATAAACTTTTTATAATCCTTATTAATACTAATTAAACTTTAATCAATTCAAAATAAATTTAAAAGAAATTAAAAAATAAACACCAAAAAGTCATAAATTAATTTCAAAAATAAATAAATAAAGAAATCTTGAAATAATATAAAATAGAATTATCTTTTAAAATAATAAAAATAAAAATTCTAAATAAATAATAAATAAATTCTAATCCAATCTTAATTTAATCCTAATTAAAATCTTAATAAATCTTAACCAAATCTTAGATCAAATTCTAATTTAATCATAATTGAAATTCTAATTAAAATCTTAATAAATCTTAATCAAATCTTAGATCAAGCCTTAATGAAATCCTAATAAAATCCTAAATCCTAAACCAATACTAAGAAAATTTTAAGTAAATTTTAATCAATTATTATAGCTATTTGAAATATTAATATATATTAATTGAATTATAGGTCTTAACTAAAATTTCACTTAGACTTCAATCAACAAGAAATTTACAAGCATACAAAATTTGAGAAGAATTGGAGTTACCAATTGTAAGGAAAGCACCCAAATCCTCTTGATTGTTGGCTATCCTTCTTCTCTAATTTGAATGTTAATCTTTCAACAATTTTTTTTTCTTAGTGAAATATTTGATTGATCCAAAAATTGGATTGTATATAGGTATTTAAATTTATATTTTTTCACCAATTTTTGTTTCAATAAAACAAGTTAATATTGCTAAATTGTAAAATCCTTCAGTAATCCTAAATTTCAATTATTTGAGACTATAACCAACAAAAACTCTCATATTCTTCAATCTAACCACTTGATTTATTTCAATTTTTTCACATACATTTACAATAAGAACAATTAAATTTTTTAAAAATTTTACTTGTAAATATCTTACAAAACTCATATAATCTTCAAATTTGTAAACTTATTTTTATTTCTCAAAACCTAAATCCACCAAGTACATTGTTAATTTTAAAAATCCTCATAACCTCAATATTAATCCAAATGACATGAAATCAATTCTCAAAAATCTTTCCTTAAGTTTGCTCTTAAATCAAATTCTTGAATTGACAAAAGAACATTGGAGTTGCTGTAGGGATGTAATTTTAAGCCTTAGGATCTGATTTTCATCCTAGTTCACAATTGGTCCTCTTTAGATATCAATTTTTAGTAATTTGAGGTAATTTTTTAAAAATATATTTATAATTCTCTTCTAAATATACACATATCAATTACTTATCTTGTTTATTTTAATTTGACGTATTTATGCTTCTATAAAATAAATAGAAGTTTTTTCTATAAAAAGAAGTATTAAGACTAATTTTTTTACTATATTCCTATCTTTTATCCTTATTTTTCTACTACATCTTTCTATTAGGCTCTTCTATAATAATACCTATATTTTTATTGTTCACTATATAGTCATGTTACTATATGATAATGCAAATCATATCTTCTCAAAAAAAAAAATTCTTTATTCATTTGAGAGATTTGTTAAGCTTGAAAAATAACTCAAATAAAGGATTGTTAAAGAAGATAGATGTGCCAATTCATTTAAAAAACTTGTCAAACTTAAGCATCCTCTCAAGTTAAGTTTTATCAACAAAGAAAGATTTTTTAATTCTTTTGAAAAGCTTGTTAAGCTTGAGCAACCTCTCAAATCAAGTGTTGTCAAAGAAGAAAGATTTTTCAATTCATTTGATAAGCTTGTCAAGTTTGAGTAATTTCTCAAATCAAATGTTGTTAAAGAAGAAAGATTTGCCAATTTACTTGGAAAGCTTATCAAGCTTGAAGAACCACATAAATGATTTTTTTTAAAAAAAACTAAATTTTTCAATTCATTTGATATTATTTTAAAATTTGTGTTATGATTTAAATTTAAATTTGTTAAAGATTTTAGGTTTTTGATGGCTTTTAATAATACTTTATATTAATTAGAATAATATAAGTTAAGTCTTAATAATATAATAATTATAAATAGTATCATTGAAAATATTTTATTTAATTAAAATCCTATTATAATAAATATTATTAATTCTTCAAATATTTTTAAAAAATAATTATTGCATATTATAGATGATAAATTTAGTTTCTCAAAAGTATAAAAAAAACCTAAGTAATTCCTTAATAATAAATCTTTAATTTTTTAGCATATTTTACTAAATAAATAAATATTTCAAAGATATCTTCATTTGACTTTCTATCAATATTACATACTAGTCTTTATTGAGAATAAAAGTGTAATCCTTTTATGATAAAACGTTTGATCATATTTTTCATATTATTACTAAGTAGAATGCCTTTCAACTAATAAATGATACAACAAAAAAATAATTAAAAATTATAATCTTTTGCAATATAAAATACTTAAAACATAAACAAATTTCAAATTATTTCACATTGCAATATACAAATAATATAAAATTATTCTTGAATTATATTAAAATATCTTTTATCTTAATTAATTAATTTTTATTAATAAATTTATTTATTTTATTTTATTACTATTTGAAAGTATTATCTTTGTTCTTAATCCATGCACTAACATTATATTCATATTCCAAATTTTTGTGTCTTTGCATTTTTTATTTTATTTTATTTTTTTAATAATACTTCAATCTATATCTTATAATTAATCAAATTCTTTTATTATTTTATTTATATATTTATTTTATTTTATTATTTATTAATTAACCAATATATCTAAAATAATATTTGCATCTTTTTTTCAATTCCATTTTTCTTATTAGTCCATATTTGTAATTTACTCTCTTTCATTGTACGACATTAATTCAAATTATTACAAAAAAAAATATGTTAAAAAATATATTCTTTTCTTTAACTTTTAAAGTATCAAAACTTATTTTTAAAATAGCCCATAGCTAATGATTATTTTTTTCTTCATATCTATCTAAATAAATTCTTTTCTTTAATTTTTACAAAGCTCTTTTCTAACATCTCAACTTTTTTTGTTCTCCTAAAAATGAGCTTATAACTTTCAAATTCTAAGTTAGTCCATTACAAGATTTTACAATTGGTTTTCCAATCTCAATAAGTTCTCTAGGTAATATGTTATCATCTCTACAAGCATAAGTTGAAAACAACTTCAAACTTGTATCTTTGTTAAGTTCTTCAATATCAAATTTATGAATCTCTATAGCATAGTCTTTTACTATCTTACAATTTTTTTTTGTCATAATCAATATGCTATCTTTATTAGAATGTAGAACATCCATAAATACTACATCGTTAATATAACTTTTATTCTTCATATCATCCAACGTTAATAAAAACTTTTTGTTCATTAAAAATTCTTTCATCATTTCTTGTGCTTCTTCCAAATTCTTTGGTTTTAATTAAAAATTCAATTGGTTCAAAACTATGTAAATTGTTGAAAAAACATTATATTTATTTTGAATATTTTCAAATTAAAGAAAAAAAATACTTAAAGAAAATTGATGTAACCAAAACATTATATTTTAGAGAATTTAAGAAAGAAAATCATGAAAAGATGATATTGAAAGATGTAGATGTTAATATGATGTTAATATGATGTTAATATTGAAAGATGTAGATGTTAATATGATGTTAATATTGAAAGATGTAGATGTTAAGTATGATATATCATACATGTGTTGCATGTCATCAAATGTAGTCTTTACTAATGTAGTCTTTCTTATTCTATCTATACCAACAAAATATTATGCATATATTCTTCTTTTGCATAATTGTTTAATGTTTGAAAAATGTTCTTTTATATCCATTAATTTGTCTTCATTATCATATCTTTATTCAAATAAGCAAATCATGAAGTTAATAAAAAAATACAATTTATACTATAGTTTCTAACCAAAAAATCTAAGTACAAGTTTATATTTTGATACTACAACATTATTAAAAAACATATGTTTGAATATATAGATCTTGAAATCAAATACATCAAAGAAAATCTCTAATATAAGACTTATCAATAGAATATTAACATCTACATCTTTCAATATCCTCTTTTCATGATTTTCTTTCTTAAATGCTCTAAAATATAATGTTTTGGTTACATCAATTTTCTTTAAGTATTTTTTTTTTCTTTAATTTTGTCAATCTCTTATAAATATCTGCAAAACTTGGTCTTTATGAAGCATCTAAAGTCCAACATTCTAACATCAATTTGCTAAGATCATCACAATTTGAAGATAACTTTGATCTTTCACACTTTTTAATTCTTTTTAATAACTCTTCTTTATTAATTACACTATCAAATAGAATTTTTCTTAAAAGAAATTTAGAACATGTGATTACAAAAGAATATACGTTTGCTTCAAAAACATAAGTATTTATTGATTCTATTATACTTCTTAATACCTTTGGAGTTGTATATCTTATACTTCCATATATGTGTTTATTTTCTTTAACTTTTGAATTCCTTCCTAAATTGATCTTTGACCAATCAAAATCAATTAACTTCATAATAGCATATTGAAAACCATTATTAGATTTACCATCATCTATAATATTAAGTAGCATATTTTTTGGCTTTAGCTCTCAATGGACAATTTGCATGTCATGTAAATAATACATCTCTCTTGCAAATTTGATAAATAACATCAATATGAAAGTAATATAGCATTTCTCTTTTTGTCTCTAATATATTGCTTAAACTTCCTTGCATTAATTCCATTACCAAATATACTTTTCTATTTGAATTATTTATTGTTGAGGACTCACTATTCTCATTTGTATTACTTTTTGTCGCATAAAAATATTTAATCAAGTTTGGATGGCTTGAGTTAGCTAAGATATCTAATTCTTACATGAATATTGCATTCAAAGCAATATCCATTATTTTTATTACACTTGAAAGTCCAAACCACTTTAATTTATAAACATCTCCAAAGAAACATTATTTATGGCTTTTATAAATTCTAAACTTTTGATATCACTTGATACTTCTAAAGAATTCAACTCTCCATCTTCAATCTTATTAATAGATAGTTTGCCAATCCATGATTTTTAAATTGCACATCTTTATTTGCACACTCCAATCTTTTGTGAAGTTCTTTATTATCATATTTAACTTCTTCATGGGTAGAAACACCAAAAAATATAAGTGTAATTTCCTCCAACTATTCTGGACACTTCTTTGAAAGTAAATCAATTCCTATATTGTAACAAATTATCAAGTTCTATAATAGCTCTCTAAACATTTCTTTGTTTCTTATTTGAAAGATACTTGCTTCACACTAACATTATTGTACATTATCTTTTATCAACATGTATATTCTAAATATTATATATTGAAATTCACAAAATAAAATTTCATATTCACTTCTTCCTTTGCTGTAAGTTCTTAAGCCTTCACATACATTGATAACATGGCCAAGTGGTTTGCAAATATTTGTACATTGATTTTTATTCAAAAAACTTTAGTCTTTGATAAAACTTCAATATTCTTGATTGTAATTATGACATTAAATAAGCACATCTCATGTTTCAACTTTTGTTGCTTTGAAAACACTCCTAATACCCTCCACAAACTTATTACAAAGTTTTATAATAATTATAAATCTCAATTTACAACAAACAAATAAAACCTCCATATTGTTGAAATATACTTAGTAAAAAACTTCAAAAGATAGGCCATAATAAACATTTGAATAATATGTATAATTTGTCTTCAATCACATGAATACAACCTCATTAGACATTTAAAAAAAATTCAATAAATTCTTATCACTAAAAAAAATCTTCAAGGTAGCAAAAATTGTTTCTAATATACTTCACATGAAAAGAAAAGAAAAAAAATCCCTATTTATATTAATGATTCTTTCAATAACTTTTTACCATCTCTCAATATTTTTTATATAATAAATATTTACACATACAAATAAAATAATACACAAATATTAATTTTAAATATTTCATAATCTACACAAAATCATTGTGAATGATTCTCATACCTTAAAAAATAACTAGCATTTGATTCTTGAACATATTTCTTTGTTTACTCAAGTAATCATAGATTCTTGAAATCTTATTTGATTACCACAAAACCTTCAGACAAAAACAATGTATATGTTAATACAATTGATTTGTATATGAATTTCTAAATATGTTTCATACAAACTAATTCGTATCTTTAAGAAACATTAAACTAAAACATTTTTCCATAGTTCTATCCATCTTTTAATACTTGTCTTATAATACCAACTATTAAAACTATTTTATAAATATGATATACTACAAAATACATACTAAAATACTATATTAAAATTATCATCTCCTCTTATTATGATTGGCTTCTTTCTCCAATTCATTGTGTTTCTTTAATCACTTATTATACACAATTACAATTTAATACAATACATAGAAAATATATATATATATATATATATATGCTTTACATCACAATCATATCAAGCCTTATTTTCTTAACAAAATAAATTAAAAATCCAACCTATACAATCAATCACATAAACTTCAAGTCTTCTATGTTTTATAAATCTTCAAATATTATCTTCAACGATTGTCTTGTGCTATACAAACACAATCGTTCCCTACAGCAATGTTACATTCAATCAATTCATCCAACCGGTTGGACACCTCAATTCAATATGGAGTTACAATACTTTCTCTATCTATATGATGATTTCATATGGATTGAATTGTTTATAAGTGTAGTGCAAGTCAACTCACCAAATGTAGGCTGAAGTAAAAACAGCACACTAAGGCTCATTGGTTCATGCCTTAACAGCAACAAGCAACTTCCTCTTCAGTGGAGGGGCTGACTTGGTTAGTGCTCATCAAGAATCTTGCCTTTCTCAAAGAATTGCCATCATTTCTGCAAAGGCCAGTTCATGTTGAGTTGTAAGCACGATTATGCATTACAGCTTGTACGTATTTGAGATTCAGAGAGTCAGGCTCCCATTGGGCAACTAATGCAATTATACGCTGCGGGTGTGAGATCACTTTCTACTCTCACTTCATCGTCTATGCCATCACCTACGAAAACAATAGTGAACTCAACTATTTGATTAGTATCAGGCACATGGTGAGGTTGTGCTATGGCGCCTTATGTCGAAATAGTTGAATGTATAAAAAATATTAAAAACATCGACGCTTTCAGTGTGTCTACAAATTAATTCATAAATAAATTACTTTTGTATAAACATTTCTCTAGCAATGATAAGAATCTATGATCCTCTGTGATGGCATTCATTTCATGGAACAGTATGATTGCGTGGCCCTCATCCAGAGAATACACAACATATCTGCATTGACATTCACTTTTTTGTTCCAAGCATGAGGTGCTGAATGGATTGAGCGAAAGCTCACGATGCCATTGCGGGTGACCGAGCACGCTTGATTGTTCACGCGCTTGCATAGGATACAGCAAGCATGAGCTTATGCAATTTGATTGTGCCAATCAAGCCTGATGTCTAGTTTCCAAGCATCACCTCGAGTACTACACTCGAAACACAAAAAGCCATCGTAACAATCTTGGAACCAAAAAAAAGAGAAAAACACAGGATTACCTACTATCAACGACTCCTTGCTCTCACGTTGCGGCACAACAAAGTTACGATATATGTAAGCACATATTCAAGCAATTCGGAGTGAGGAGAGAGTGCACATCTGCAAGGGTTTAGAAGCAAGAGCGAGGGGAAGTGAAGGGGAGGAGGGGGCGAGGATGTGTGGTGTGCTTGGAATCCTACACGGGGCGGATGAAAAGGACACCAATGGATTACATCATCCATAAGACGAATGAACAAGCACGTGTAGTTGTGCACGGTGCATGCGTTGAAAGGAGCCATCTTTCGTGGGAACGATGCTCCGGGGCTTCGCCCCCATGATCGTGCTGTCTGTCAGTGCCCCGTTCATCCTGCTTCGGAGTTGATAAGCTTTTCGTGGCCTCGGTGGATGCGCTCAGGGACTGGGATTTCCAGTCCCGCCTGTAAGTCGTGTTGAAATCTCGGAGGGATGACATGATCCTTCCACCTGATTTCCTCACGGTTGCGGTGTTAGTTCCAATTGTAGTTGTAGAGTTACCGTTTTTTTTCGATCTATTCCTCGAGCTGAATGGGTGGAAGCATGAAATCAGCATGGATGGACATAATTCGTAGCGATCAAAAATTGTTAGTAGGCAAACTTGGAGAGGAAGTGGTGTCTCAGTTAAGAGCTGGTTAAGTCACAACTTTCGGTACATACATCATGGGATATTTAACAGTTCCTTGAAGTTCTCCAGGAGGGGGAGAGAGGGTGCACCAGTACAACTGATGGTGTGCTCTTGATCAAACTGTGATTGTCACAAAGCTCGAGATTCCGAGGGTGTAGTGGCGATCACTCCTATGCAACCCTTGATACCGGAGTCTAATATTAATATACTTTACCTGCATTTCGTAACTAGATTCATTCATTCAAGTACCCACCATTGACGAGATGGTGTGGTAGATCTGAGGGGAAAAATGTGGGAGGTTATGAGCAACATGCACATTGCTTCATATTTGCAAGAATTGGGCATGCTGTAGCAAAATTTGCAGCTGGAAATGGCAGGGCGTTGTAGAGATTCTAGCTGCAGCGTTGCGGTGGAGACTACGCAAGCTTAGACACCACCAGTGCACTGAATTACGCGATCGAATCAAGACCCAAATTCTCCTCCCCACACAGGGTTAACAACCAACATGGCAGTCAGAACGAGCATCAGGTTCCACCTGCTCTCCATTATCTATTTAAGATAGTTTGCTGATCGGTTGCCTAGCTTCCAGTTATGTGAGTATGGTTCCCTAGCTTTTGAGACGGGGTGGGCAAGGAAAAACATCGAACACATGCTGGTTGAATTTCAAGAGTGACGTTTCTGTGAGCATTAAGATGGTGAGAGTCATTCAGGAGGGCAAAAGATTCCTCATATTTCTCTTGGCAAACAAGCAGAATGGCAGAGTAGTGGTTCAATTCAGTCACTACCAGAACACGTTACCTCCTCGGAATTGTATGAATGCTTCAACTCTGTGTTTCCTGCGTGATAACTTGTCATGCAACGTGCTCTTGTCGGTTGTGATGATCTTAAAGTAAAGCTCCAGAAGCAGCCCACATTGTTCTACACTGCATCCAGTTGCTTACACAACTGGCAGATGCATCACTTCTGCAATTGGAAACTTTATTAGAACTGCATATTCGCGGCTATGCCGTGTAACTGCGACTTGAGAGCTTAAGGATTAGCATCATCCTCGTCCAAAGCCATTCGCTGCCACCAGCACCAAGACACAACTCCTGATAGTTGGTTTCTAAATCACCGATTTAACCGAGAATTTAAACAAATTCCATGTGGGCGATCCACCGCACACTGTTTGCGAAAATTCTCCTTCTTTGTGAAGCATACAGACACAGCTAGAAGATTCTCCCTCAAGACATCTCTACGATTGTCTTGAGAGTGAAGTTAAAGATTTAGACGAGAATTTTTGTGATGAGGAGGATCCAGCGCACCTTGTCTGTGAATTGCATTCCGGACAGCTTCGATGGCAGCCACCTCACTCTCTACTGTCATCTTGTCTGCATTTATTTCTCGTCTTACCGATTGATGATAAGTGACGGTATGCGGACTACTAAGAACGAAACTTGAATGGAAAGTTTCTTGATGTTGGTCGGTGATTCAATTCCACCGATTCCTTGTTCGATACTTCAGTTCAATAACTCGACTTAAGTATCACCTTGGAACCATTGTAACCATTTCCACGCTTCATGTATACATCTCTGCGAGTCGCCTTTCCATACTCTAGTGTCTAACGATTTGATTGCTAACCGATTGTAGATTAGAAGGAGAACACTGAACTCGATGAGTTTGATATCTGCAAGTGGTGTTGACAACGGGCGAACATGGAACTCCTTACCTCCAGAATTACAAGATTTGGTTCTTGCTCGTTTGGACCTAACCGATCTGTACAAGGTCGTCCGAGTTTGCAAAAGCTTCCGGGAAGTAATATACCGAGAGAGCTTCAGGCAAGCGCGCGCTCGTCTACGCCCGGTAGAGTGCCCTCTCGGTCCCACACTGTTTTGTGTGGAGAAGAATCGGTGGCATTTGTGGGGGTTCGATTGGAAGAATCATAGTTGGCTCAAGTTACCCCCGTTCACCGACTCGATTCCAGCACCGGATCCTAAACTTTTTAAGGACTTTCTGATTGCGGGTCATCATGGCCTCATCTGTGCAAATATGGGCAAGGCCTCTGAACCTGAGAAGCTGTATATCTTTAACCCTCTGACAGGAGAAGCGCAACAACTGCCTCCTTTGCACCATCCGCGCCACCCAGTTGTCATATCACTGCAGGTAACCACGCCCGGCAGAGCAGATTTTCGAGTGATTGCAGTTGGGAGTGCGGCAGTTGGAACAGGGTACCTTTCTAGAAAAACAGAGGTGTACTGCTCAGTCAAAAGACGATGGGAAGTTGCTGGGGATGTACCGGGTGAGGATTTCTCCATAAACGAATACCAGACTGGACTCTACTGCAAGACGCTAAATTTGTTGCTATGCACAGGATTCATGGTGGACAGAAGGAAAGGAATTCTGGCTTTTGACGTGGGAACAAACGAGTGGCGAGCACAGTGGCATTGTCCATTTTTCAGGTTGCGTTGTGTGGACCGTGCTGTGACAATTAACTTCGCCATTGCCCAGCTTGAGGAGTGCAACGGCGTGATCCACCTTTTCTCCGAGCAAGAGACTGGCGGTACTGTCACGCACTGCATCGACAGGCTTGACTTGGGGATCGAAGGAACATACACATGGACCAGGAGACTTACACTATCGAGACGAGGAACCCGAGCTTTGTTAGTCTATCCAGAATTCACATGTGTCCCAGTGGAAGAACACAAACTGTGCATCTTCAACACAGTACAGTTAACTGGAGATGTGTACGACATGAGCAAGGAGACAGTTGAAACTTCTCACTTTGAATCCTTGCCAACACCTCCTGCTTTACTAGATAACAAGACCCTTTTTTATAGTTTGAACCCTTTGAATTATTATTTCCAGCCAAGTTTTGGGGTTGTTCTGTCAAATCTCAAGTGAGATGAAGACATTGTAAAACATTTATTTGATGTGAGGGTTGTTGAAAATCAGCATATACAAAAAGAGCTTACAGGCATATTGAAGATTTCAATAATAGAACTGTAACCAAAAACGAGTAATTGTAGAAAATAAAAGTTGTTAAGGAGTCTCTACACTTCAAGTGGCTTCTCTCTCAACATCACAAGCAATGTATATTCATTTACAATTCAATATATGAACTATTGAAAAGCATCACACCTAGATTTATAACTATTAGAATAAATATTGTAATTCCAATATAGTATTAGAGTGTACTTTTTGAAAATTTAGAAATTCTAAGAAAGAAGTAAAAACACTCAAAATAGGAAGAAGTTGTGTCAAAGATATCCTTCACAAAAATTGGTGCACTAATAAACCTTCTTCCTAAAAAAATATGGCTACAAAAAGCCTAGCTATTAATGATTGGCCAAGATTTGATGGCTCTTGATACATAATTTGGAGATAAAAAATACAAATGATGATTGAAATTAAAGAAATGTAGGAACTTGTTTCTAGTAAAGAGAAAGAACCAACACCTATTCTAGAAACAAATGTGACTTCACAAACACCTCCAACAAATCAAGTTGCATTACTTACATAAAAAAAGAAAAAAAAAAGAAAAAAAAGACTACTTTGTGTTATGGACATTCAATAGGAAGATTTTAAAAATATTTTTAGAATATTCTATTAAATTTTAGAAGATTCTAAAATATTCTTAGAATATTTTTAAAAGGTTTTTTTTAAATATTTTAACAAATTTTAGAAAGTTCTTTGAGAATTAAAGAAGTTGTTTGTGAAGTTTCTTAAGATTGCTTCATCTTCAAGCAATATGGAAAATTTTCAAGAAGCTTCTTAAGATTGCTTCATTTTCAAGCAACATGGAAACTTTTCAAGAAGCTTTCTAATACCTAGTATATATTGGAGTCGAGGTTGAAGGAATCTTCAATTTCAATAATTTATCTCTTAGAACTTTAGCTTACTCCTATTGATGTTGATCTTGTATTGATTTGCTTCAATCAAGTTCTTGTTAGCTTCTTGTCGAAACTCTTTTGTTCAACTTCTTATTTTAATCTCATGCATAGTGTATTCATGACACTTTGCTCTTGTTGCTATTTGGAATTGTATTAACAATACCATCTTCTTACATATTGGAGCATGCAAAACTACTAATGAAGTACAGTTAGATTTCAAAAATACATATTTTACAAAAGACATGATCACTCAATTATATTTATAAGAAAATTTTATTATAAAAAAAATGTAAGCAAAAAAATTGTTTCAAAAAATTTACATTACTTCAAAACTTTGTTCCAATAATGTCACTTTATTGACTATTCCATTAAAAATGGAAATACTTACTCTAATGAGATCTATGCCATCATAATATAGTACCATTATATAAATCTTATACATAATGAGAATCGTAATTCTTTCCAAATTAATAGCAATCTTCTTTTAAGATGAGATAGCCATAAAAGACTTATCTTCATAATCACATCCATTCTTTGCTAGCCGTAAAAGAAAAGATGAGTGGCAACCAAGATTTTCTACAAAATTCACCTTAAAAGACCAAACGAATTCAAAAATTAAATTAAACTAACAACTCTATGTCTCTATTGCAAAAAAATAAGATAGTAGGATTTTAATTGCTTCAAAAATAAAGCAAAAATTAATACAAATTTTGTAGCAATTTTAAATAAGAATAGATGGAAAAAAAAAATATAGAAGTCAAAAAATATAGAAGAAATATCTCTCTTGCTTTTTGTCCATGTATATTTTATACAAATTTTTTGCTTCAAAAAATCTTTCTAATCATGCACCATTAAAAATGGATAGTGATTCATCAACATAGCTACTACATATTATTTAAATCATAACAAACAATAATTTATAAACTCTGAATCTTTTACTTTGGATAAGAATAAAGTCTATCTTAACAACAATACTACATTGTTAATACAATGATTCAAAAAACTATTTCAATGTTGGGATATTTTGAAAAGAATGGTATATTACACATAAATTGTAGTGAATAATGGCACGTGGTTTATATAGAAAATAAAGTACTCTTTTACAACTACCAAATGAATCCAAATTGAAAAGAATCTATTAGGTAATTGGAGAGCTTTGACCAATCTAATTTGAAATAGTATTAAAATATTTTTTTGAGTGTGGTATTCAATTACATATCAGTACTTTGTAGGACCTCTTTTGGCCTTGATAATTGCTTCCAACCTCCTAGGTATACTTTCTTTTAACTTTTGGCACAAAATTGCTTCAATATTATTCTATTTCTCAGCTATTCTTTCTCATAATTTCTAAACTCTCTTTGGTTTTATTTTCCAAGACTTGAGATGGTATTTGAGGTGCTCCCAAAGATATTCAATGGAATTAAGATCAGAAGATTGAGCAAGCCAATCTATTACTTTAATTCCATGATGTTCAAACCACTTCTATGCTAGTTTTGAATTATGCTGGGAATTGTTTTCTTGTTGAAAATTCACCTCTTCTTTAGAAATGTTAGATTCTTCAATGCTAGAAAGTAGGTATTTTTTAAAAATTTCCACAAATTACTTGGTATCCATCTTTTCTTCAACCTTTGCCATCCTCCTAACTCCATTCTATCCCATACAATCCCATACCATTATATTTTCACTTCCATGCTTAATTGTTTATTGGATCTTCTTATCAAGCAAGGATTGATCCTTTTGTTTCCACACCCACTTTCTGCCATCTGATCCAAATTTGTTGATTTTTGTCTCATCTGACCAAATAACCCTCTTCCAATCCTCCACAGTCTATTCTTTATACTTTAGAGTAAAATCCAAGCATTGTTTTTGATGGTGGTGTCATATTGTAACATGACTATATGGTGAAAGATAAAAATATGAATCTTATTATAGAAGAACCGAGTTAAAAGTTAAAGTAGAAAAATATAGATAAAAGATAGGAAGGTTATAAAACTTTTAGTAGTAATACTGTCTTTTTAGAAAAGTGGCTTCTATCTAATTTTTAAGGCCATAAATAAGGCAAAATAAAATAGATTAGAAAAATAAAAGATATAAGCATATGTAGGAAGAAATTAGGAGTTGGTTTTAGTAGAATTTACATCAAATGGGGCAATAATTGATACCTAGCAAAGACTAGTTACCAACTAGGATTGAAATCAGATCGTGAGGCACAAAACCACGCCTCAACAATAATTTTGAGATTCTTTTGTTAATCAGAGAGCGGAATTTGAAAGGAGACTTGATAGAATTTCTTTAAGCATTGATTTTGAATGATTTGAGTGTGTATTGATTTTATAAGAGCCTTGCAAAGTTAGAGTTTGTTTTAGGTGACTTTAGATTTGCAAAATAAAATGGATGATACTTTTTGGAGAATTTTGTAAGTTTTGTAGTAGATCTACAAGTGAAATTTTTTAGATTTTTGAATGTAATTGTGCTAGATGTATGCTATGAATATGGGATTGATTGAATAGTTAGATTGAAAAGGATGAAGGTTTTTGTAGGTTATATTCTTGAAACTTAGGGTTTTGAGGACTAGTAAGGTTTTCTTAGATATTTGTCAATTTGCTAGTTAGATCAAAGAATTTTTCTTCAAAAATGTAGTTAGCTTTATTTTTCACAAATGTATAAAGTTTTGAAGCAAAGTAATGGTTCAATTAGGAGTAATTGGCTCTGGGAGATTAGCATCAAGGTTGGAGAAGGAGGCCGGCTGATACCCAAGCACATTTTTGAGATCATTGTCTATTTGATAATTTTGATTTTTTTTCATATTTTTTGTGCTTGTTTTTAATTTAATTGTTTTTAACTCGATGTGCTTGTTTTTAATTTTTTTTTCATTGATTTTAACTCGATGTTAAGAGGTGTGCAAAATTCGAGTTAAAATCAATGATTCATTCATTCATTATTGAGGTTTAAATTTGCTATAGGAATTACTTGGGATTGATTAAAGTTTGGTTTAGGATTTGGTTTATGATTAGGATTCAGATTTTGGATTTGATTTAAGATTTGGTTAGGATTAGGATTTGGTTTAGGATTGATTTGGATTTCTTTAGGATTTTTTAGGATTTCTTTAGGATTTTTTTAGGATTTTTTTGTATTTTTTTTATAATTTATTTTAAAAATAAAAAAGTAAAAAAAGTAAAAATAAAAATATAAATAAATAAATAAATAAAAACAAAAAATTAAAATAAAATAAAATAATAATAATAATAATAATAATAATAATTGGACTTAATTTATGCTTAATTATATTTGTTAAGCTTTAATAGTAATTTATATATCATTTTATTGAAGTGATTAGGACTTGTTGTTGCAAATTCTTTTTATCTTTCATAGCCAAGTGCCTAGTGCACTCTCAAGCAAACTTCACATAATATGACATAAATAGTGAACTCGACGTGAAAGCTTGAGGTGGTAGGTGCTAAAGTTTGTTTATTATTATTTTTATTTTATGGAGGACAAGAGTAAGAATTTTGAAGGAGCTTTGGCAAGAGCTTCAAGTAGAGCTTCTAATGGAGTTTTTTCTAAAAGATAAGGTATGTACATGGATCCATCCATTGCTAGTATGTTTCAAGCCTTTTCATTATCTATGCAACAAGAACAAAGCAATGATTGCAAAGAAGCTTTGGCAACCAAAGCATTATAAACAATGGTCAATAAAATTGATCAATTTGATGGAAAGAATATTTCAAAGTATTTAAGATGTTATGTACGGGAAATGGAATTAAATTGGATTTTTGAAAAGAAGATAATTGAACTATTTGGACTTGCCATACTACCAAAAATAAGAGAACATGTTTCATCAATGATAAAGCATTATGGGAATTCATGGAAGACTTTTTTATATACATTAAAAAACAAATATTTCTTAAAAGATACCAATTGTGTTACTAAGAAATTATTTCTAGAATGGATTGAGTGGCCTAGCAAGAATTTACAAGGAACAATGTTATTAAGAGAATTTAAGAGGTAGTATTATCAATTGTTGAAGATAGAAAAATTGACATTAGAGCCAAACAATATTGAATTATTTCTTCAAGCTGTTGATAGAGAATCACAAGAAAAATTGGAGTTGCTTCTTAAAGACAAAAAAGAAGATGAAGGGTTGACAACAAAGTGGAAAAATGTTGAAGATGTGGTAAGATTGCTTACAAAACAAGAAAAGATGAAAGATAGGATTAATATTCCAAGTATAGTACAAGCACCTAAAATTCAAGTACATACAATATGACCAACAATGCCTACTATTCAACCTCCAACATCTTTATCAAAGAAAAAAGATATGAGAATTAAAAAATTTATACATGGGATGCGGGATCTTCAAATCAAATTGACAAGACTTGAAGAAAAGACTTCTACAAATAATTTGAAGAGTGTTTCTAAACAAGGATATGTACAAAAGTGCATTTGGTGTAATGCTGCTTCTCATACTAAGAAGAATTGCAATGAATTTAATGATATAGTGCAGTAAGGAATTATTTACTAGAAATAGTAAAAATAATATTAAAAGAAATAAAGAATCTTTTTTAAACCAATTTTGGCAAGGGAACTATGACAGCATTGATTCAAGGTTATTTAATAAAAGATGGAGTAACAACATAAGACAGTATAAGTTATGATGCTAACGTAGGTGATGACTTTGATGGAAGTATAGAGACAAGTGGATTTTGGACTTCTGCCATTTCTACAATGCAAAAAGAAAAAAATGCATCAAGAAGCATTGTTGAGAACTAAAATTACAATATGAGGTGCAACAAGCTAGGAAGATTCTATAGAAGCTCTTTTAGTTCATGCATATATTGCTAAGAGTCAATAAGAAGTTTTGATGGAAGAAAAGAGATGGGAAAATTTTAATGATACAAGAGAAGAGAATTCTTCTAAGAAGCAAACTTAAGGAGACAAGGCTCATGAGGCAACTATACAAGAATTTCCTATAAAGGATATTTCAACAATATTGGAAGAAAAAACAAAGGAGAGAAAAAATAAATGTAAATCAACAGCTTAAAAGCTACTCTCTGATTTTGAAGCAGCAATAGATTTAAAGAAAGTGTTAGAAGAACATATATTAAATGCCAAAGTAAAATTCACATTGAAAGAGATTTTGAGAATCAAAAAGAAGGAGTTTCATGATGTTATCATTGACAATATTAAAAGGAAGAGACAATTAATGGGAAAAATTAAGATGAGTCATGCTATTAATGCAAGATTATGTAAGGATGAAGAAGAAAGTGATAAAGATTACAAGCAATCAATAAATGAAAAGAATGGTTATAATCAATGAATGTGTTTTGAAGAATATAGTGATAAGGAAATAGAAGCTTCAAGCCATTATACTCAAAAGTATTGAGTAAGGGCAACTACAGAAGTATTAATGAACGTAGGTAATATAGAAGAACTGATTGTTGCTTTAGTTGACTATGGTTCTGAAATAAATCTTATGTTTAGGGATCTTTATAAGAAACAAAGGTAATCAATTAATATAGAACATGGATGGACAATACGAATAGCTAATAATACACGAGTTTTTATTTTAAAAAAATCAAAGAACTTTTTTTTTTGACAAAAATGATACTACAATAGTATTATTTTTATTTTATGATAAATTATATCTTTTAGGTATAATAAATATTTTTAACAAAGATTTCCAATAAGCTACCATTGCCACATTTGAAAATATATTATCAATAAAAATAAAAGTATCATTCTTCACTACTATATCAATTCATGATTTTAGATGCCATTTACTTCGATTGGCTTCTATCACTATGCTACTATATTTTCAAATCTAGAAAGACATAGTCCAATACAAGGCTCTTATGTTCTTTTGTCACCTATCCTATAATGACTTCATTGATAAAGTGGCCTTACTCTATTCAACTTATTGGCTACCTTGAAACATCGCCGACCATTTTCTACTGTCTAATCTTGTTGCAGACCATCTTTGGTAATCTTACATTGCCACATCATACTCTATTATACTCAACTCGTCAACTATGCCTTTAGATATTGTATGATTAGTAATGATGTCTATTTACTTTGTATTTCTTACTTAGTATGTTCAATAATATGTCTTAGCATCCAAAGTCTCAATTATGACATATGTCAAGCTCACTACTCTTCATAAAAATGATAGTTTCGACTACACAAAAGAATCTTGAGAGTATCACCTTCTTCACCAAGGTGATATCATACTTAGGAGCCACCAACCCAAATACCAATTAGATTCTTTTTTTATTACTAAAAAAATATTCTGATCTTTGGTTTGTTTTTTATCTTATTATTAATCATAGAAAAATTTCTTAGTTTTAACACATACAATTGAAACAAATTATCATTAACCATCTTAAATAACTAATACAAAATAAAGCCATCATAATATTATATAATATGAATTCTTGCTTAAGAATGCACCAAGCACTTAGTTATAGAAAATAAATAGAAAATACAATAATAAGACCCTATCAATTCTAATAAATTTTAATTAAATTCTAAGTAATATTTAATAATTCTAATTAAACTTCTATCAATTCAAAAGAAATTTAAACAAAATTACAAAAGAAACATAAAAAAGTCATAAATTAATCTAAAAATATAATAATAAAGAAATTTTAAAGAAATAAAAAAATAAAACTCTTAAAGAAATAATAATAATCTTAAATAAAAATTAAAGATAAAAATATTTAAATAAATAATAAAAAAAACTTTTTAAAATATTAAAAATATAAATATTAAATAAATAATAGATAAATCCTAATTTAATCTTGATGTAGCTTTAATTATATCCTAATAAAATTCTTAAAATCTCGAATAAATTTTGAATAAATTCTAAATAAATCTTAATCAATTATTGCGGTTGTTTTAAAACCTCAATAATTTTTTTATTAAATTGTTGATCTTGATTAAAATTTTACTCAAATTTTAATCCACACATAGTTAATAAGTACACAAAATTTGTAAAAAATAGATCTTATAAATTAAAAGAAATACTCTCAAAACCTCTCAAATGTTGGCCGCTCTCATTTTTCAACTTAAATGTTGATCTTTCAATAGCGATTTATTTTCGTTGAACCATTAAATTACTTCAAAATTTGATAAATATATAGATTTTAAAGTCCAAATGGCTTTTACTATTTTTTTGCTTTAATCAAATTGACAAATGTTGCAAGATCAAGAAAACTCTCATTAATCCTAAATTTCAATTATCAAAGACTATAACCCTCAAAAACTCTCACAACATTCAATCTAATAAGTTTATTGACATAAAAAAAAACTACATAAATTTAAAACAAGCACAATGAAAATTTGACAAATTTTCACTCATAAATATGCTACAACAGTCATTAAATCATCAAATTTATAAATTTATTTTTATTTTTTAAAATAAAAATCTATTGAATACATCTCTCACTTTGAAAAGTCCTCAAAACCTCCATATGCCTTCAAATCACATAAAATCAACTTTCAAAAATCCTCTCATAAGTCTATTTCTAAATTTTGGACTTTTACTAACCAAAGAATTATGAAGTTGGGATAGATGCAAGGCTTTTTACCTTGAGGTTTGTTATTGACCTTAGTTTACAAATAGTCTTCTCTGAGTATTAATTCTTCATATTTTTGAAGAAAGTTTTACTAAAATCTATTCTTAATTCTTTCTTTAAAATACCTATATTGATTATTTAACTTATTTATTTTGATTTGATTCACTTAAGCTCCTATATAATAAATAGAAGAATCTTCTTCAAGAAGGTAGCATTAACATTTATCAATTTTTGCTATCTCCTTGTTTATTATCTATATTTTTAAGATAACTTGCTAAAATATTTTTATTTAAGCTCTCTTATAATATAACATTTTTTTATTCTTTTACCATATAGTCATGTTATTATGCAAAAATAGAATTATTCTTTAAAAATGCTTCCATCAAATGTACTTAGTATGCCTTCATGGAAAACAATCGGCCATAAAATTTCCAAAGACTATATTTTATACTACTTGTCATCTTGAATTAATTTATTTGGATCTTAGCAATAAAATTTTTATTTTTATTTTTTTAAGATATGAATATTATATGATTTTTATAAACAACTATTTTTATTATATAATATTATGCCTCCTCCATCAAAAAAATGATTGCTTTGAGGTGTCTAAAATATTTCATCAATGAATTGAAAATCAAACCAAGTACAAGCTACATATTATTCACTTAGATCAAGAAAACATCTATTCTCTATTTTTACTCAATATTTGGTCATACATTACATTCAATGCTAACTAACCACTATATATAAATTAAGCAAAATAGTACTACAATTTTTTTTAATATAAAAATAATAGAATCTTTCTCAATGTCATCTGTTGTATACTTCATAAAATTTAATTATTTCAACTTTATTAAGGAGAGGCCGTCACTTGTTCCAACTGACTTCAAAATTAATATTATATCAAGGCTATTTTCAAGGCCACCACTCCCTTTGAACTTTGGAACTAAAAAAGCCAAACTTCTTTTACCTTTACAATTTTGGAAGCAAGTATTTTGTAAAATTATTTGATGTTTTATGAGCCAAATTTAATGATTTCTAATATAAATGTATCTTCTTTTTTTATAATATTAAAATTAAGAACTACAAAATACAAAAATTATGTAATAAAAAAATGATTATTTTAAAGAATGTGGTATTTTAAAAAAAACCAATTTATTGGTAATTTTTGTAACTCTATATTAATACCTTTTTTAGATCATAATAGTTTACCAATTGTTTTGATTTTTCAACATAATAGATACCATTCCACCTCTACTCTATTTTTGGCAATCTCCTTAGTTCTAGCAACCTTCACAATAAATCTACCAACTTGCCAATCTCTCAATCTGTGCTTTTAGTGAAACTTTTATAAAACAAATAGATATTCTTTGCTACTATAGACATATCACCTCTTCTATTTAGCCAAGATCTTGTCAAAATCTCTGATCATGTCTTCAATCCAATTGATCTTAATCAAGATTTTTACCCAATTCTATTTATTTGGGTCTCAAATCCAGACCCAAGTAACTAGGCTTTGTTCCACCTTCACTGCTTAAACTATCTTCAACTACAAATTTGGTACAAGTAGATCTATATATAGCTAGTTTACAATGCTTCAACTTTCTCTTTGCATCCCATCACCATATGGACCGTGCTTTAAGGTTGGAATTAATGCCTTGCCTAGGTCAGCATTCTTCTTCCCTCCAACATCCTTTAAATTTAATGGCCTTAAGTTAATCTATCCACCAATCCAATCAATTCAATAAAGGCACTCCACTTGCACAAGATTTGGCAAAAAATTATGACACCTCATTTCTTCTTTGTTGCAATAAATTCAATTAACTAATCCAATGAAAATGTCCTCTTACTACTATTTTAGATGTGCTATTGGAACCAAAAACATCTGCTCAAGCCATTAATTCTTTCAAAGTTCAACAATGGTATTAAGATATTTTTGACAAATTAAATTTTTATGTAATCAATCAAACATAGATATTCATTGACTTATTTTTTTTTTTATTGTTGCCTCCATTGTATGTAAATGGATTTTGAAGATCAAACTTAAGAGCATTGGTATTGTTGACAAATTGAAAGATTATTTTATTACTTGCAAATTCAATCAAGTCATCAAGCTTAATTACAACCAAAGTTTCTCACCGATGGTTCAAATCCAATCTAGAAGATTGATTCTTGCTTTAGCCATTAAGCTCAATATTTATGTTTATTAAATAGATATCAAAATTATATTTTTATATAGCACTCTTTAAGAATAAATTTATGTACAACTTCTAGAAGGAGTCTTTTTTCCTTGATTTGGAATGATATACCAACTTAAAAAGATACTTTATAGATTAAAACAATTTCTCTGCAAATGGTTTAAGGTGATCAATATATTCTTAGCAATCCTTGGTTTTAAAAATTCAATTGCACATAGTAATATATATTACCTCTATTACGATCCAAATTTTATAATCTTAATACTTTATATGAATAATATCCTTATTGCATGCAATAATTTGGCTCTTTTTTAAATCATTAAACAATAATTTTATTCAAAAATTTTATTTTTCAATTTAGATAAAGTACATCACATTTTAAGCCTCAAAATTACTCATGATTTTGCTTGTGATTGGATCCAAGTAAATCAGACATTATGCTTCTAATAAAAGCTTTTGAAGTTTGGCGTCTTCAAAACTCATCCAATCTCTATCTTTTTAGCCCTTGGTATACACATATCAATAATAAATTTCTTGCAAACAATGGCAAATAAAGTTGCAAGTGCTACCTTTCTATATGCCAATGGAATAGGTTCTTTTATTTAAAATTTCCTTTGCTTGCAATTAAATCTATTGTTTATTGTATCCTTGATATAAGGATATTGTTGCCCAATATATACATGACTTCAAGCCAACGTATATTTGAGCTTATAAACACATGTTCTAATATGTTTGTGGCTTTCTTATTCTTTATCTGAAATATTATTGCACTCCTTTTGTCTTATGCCTTTTGTTTGGCTATAGCAACACTGATTAGGTAAGCAAGATTGACGAAAAGAGATCTATATTTGGCTATTATTTTTTGTTGATTTATGGTGTAATAAGTTAGAATATGCTCCACCAGCACTCCACAGCCTTCTTGAGTATAGAGACCAAGTACATGGCTATGGCACAATGGCCTCCAAGGTGGTTTAGTTACAACATTTTTTACACAATCTGTGCAAAGTTGGCACTCTCAAGTAATTGACCCTTGTCTATTGTGATGATCAATTTGTACTTACTTTTATAGACATCAAAAAGTTCCACTTGCAAACAAAGCATATCAAAATTTGTTATCACTTTATTGTACAATTTTCCACTAAACAAAAAATTAAATTTTATTATTGTTCAAGAATCAAAATGCTTGCTGATCTTTTCACAGAATTATTTTTGGATCTGGAGTTGGCTTATTATCTTTCTATCTTAGATCTGCATAGAGGAGAAATACCATCCTTACTATAGTTTGTTTTAGCAGATATATCAAAATGAAAATTTCAGTAATTGAAATGTAACAAAAAATGAGTAATTATAAATAGTAAAAATTAAGATTGCACCTTATCAAAGAGGTGCAACCATTCGAGTTGCTTCTCTTTCAACAACATAAGTAATGTACATTCATTCATTATTCAATATATGTATTACAAAAAAATATTATTATTAGATTCACAACTATTAGAATAAATATTATAATTCCAATAAATTGGAGCATCAAAATGATTAGTAGACAAAAAGTAGCAAGTCAATAAATACCAAAATCAAAATAGTAACACAATCAGTAGTAAGGCATAACATCGACAAATACTAGAGCCAAAGTATTAATACAAACAATAAGAGGGTATCCTATTGATAAACATCAGAGTTAAAGTAGCAATATGATCAGCAAATAAAAGAGAACAAACCAACAAATACTAGAATTTAAGCAATAACATAATTAATAAGAGGATACATCATTGATATATACCAAAGACAAAACAACAATAAGATTAGCATGAGAGTAGACTATTGATAAGCATTGGAATCAAATCAGCAATATAATCAACAAATAAGAAAAAAAATAAGAAGATGAATATTTGAATCAAAGGAAAGACACAATCAATAGATAATAAAAAATAAGTCGACAAATACCAAAACTAAGGCAGCAATATAATTAATAAAATGATAAAGAAGTAAAATATACGTAAATGTAGAAAAATTAAGAATATAGTCAAGTTAAGAAATTAAGAGAAATTAAAATTCATTAGAAGAAATTAATTAAAGATAGTCACAACCATGGCTTTAGCCAATTTGTTTTAGAAAAAAACAACTTTCTATAATCTTAAAAAATATCAACTCACTAATGGACATCACTTATAAGATACCAAGATAAGAATTTTATTTAATATCAAATTTATTTTGAATTTTGGTTAAATTTGGTTTTAATTCTTTTCTATTTCGTACTAAAATAAAATATAAAAAATTAGGATTAAGAAGATTGAATATATAAAGGCTGATTTATAGTATACAAAGTTGAATATTTTGTTACCCCTTAATAACAACTATTAAGACAAGACAACTAATCTATAGGACATTAGAAATAAAAGAAAAGTGCAATCAAGTAAGATAATATAGGTTTCCTTAAATTAAATTTCATTGTCTCAAAAACATATATAGATTAGGATCAAATAACATGGAAGTACTTTAAGGAGATTAAAGCACTTCAACAGATGAATAATAAGTTTTTTAATAAAAAAATAGAATTCATATATCACTCATTTTTGTGAACAAGCTATTATAATGATTGCTATCAAATTTAAACAAACAATTTGCTATCAACCAATGCTAATACTACAAAACTATCCAAGTTGGAGATAAAAAGAAAAGATGTGAATAACCTAGATATTAAAACATTCAATAGCTACATATTTGTTATACAAGACTATACAACCATTAGAGTGTTGTAATTAGAGTGATAAGCAAATAAATCAAAAATATAGAAAGATAGATTAGCAAAATAATTAAGTAGAAAAGACATAATTGAACAATAGTTGAAAGTGATTTTGAAGACAACCATGATCCAAAGTGCAAAAAAGCAGGTTCTACAAGTCAAGTTAAGCAAAATTAATCTACTCAATTCACAAGACAATGTAAAGAGGGTGAAGTTGCAAAGCAATCTTATTAAGCTTAAGTGTAGCCATTTATATAGTTAAAAAATTACTTAATATGATGGTCATAGTCAATATGGGGAATACAATCTAAAAAAGTAAAAGGAGTGAAATTTCCCACTTACTATACAAACCTGTTACTTGAAGCACAAAATAAATAGCCATGCCTTTTAAAGCAAAAAGATTATGAAGAGACTTATAAGTTTAGAATTAATTTTTCTCCATATATATTTATTGTAGAAGTTGTGGTCAAAATTAGATTGTGTGGTTTTTTGGTCTACAATTTGTATACTACAATCTAAAGATACAAATTCTCAATTTATTGTATCTTAGCTTTATAGTTTGACTTTAGTTTTCAATGAGACAAAATGTTTGATTACTAATGGTCTTTATAATGTTTATTATCTTGTTTGTGAATACATCATTTATTTTCTTTACTTCACTTTTAAATTCTTCCATCTAGTATTATTGGAGATTGTATTTAGAGTTTGATCATGTAGGGCTTATGTAGCTAAGGTTATTAGATTGCTAATTGAAAAATAAAGGATAGAATGCTGAGAGTAGCTTTATTTTAGATGTTGATGGAATTTAATAAAACAATGTTATAATAGTGTAAAAATAGATATTTATTATTTTATCCTTCTAAATATATAATTATATATTTAGCAATAATTTCTACTTCTTTAATTGCTTAATTAGTTCTTTTTAAATTCTTAAGTCTTTTGTTTTGTATATTTTAAATTGTAGAAGATATGATAAGACCTTAAATAAAGTAGTGCATTATGGTATCTTCATTTAAAAGATTACCAACGTATCGAATGCATACTATATGAAATTGCCTCTTAAAAGAAGTGATATCTTTTGAAGGACCTCCTCTAATGTTTATTAGAGCTTGAAGAGCTTGTTTATTGGCCAATTACGGATCTAAATTCATAAAATACATTTTGTAAATGATCTTTCTACAAGAAATCTATATGATTTACATGCAAAATCCATTAAAGTTGTTGAAAATCATATCAAATAATTCCACCATTTGTCACTAAATTAGTAATTAGTACTTCGATAAAAAATTTAATGTGAGCCTTAGAATAGAAGATAAGGAATCTAATTAAGGTTCTGAAGGATGGCTTCTATCATGCTCAATTCTAATAGAAGCTTGTGATATATAGTCACAAACTTCTTTGAATGGGTCAATTTCTGAAATTCTATTTTCTAATTCTACTTCAATTTGTAAAATGTATTTAAACTCCAAAACATGGTTTGTAGTAGGATAAAATGCTTTAGACTTATGTCTATGTGGCATATAACTATGTACATAGTTTTTAAGTTAATCACTTAAGGCAATAAGTCCCACCACATAGTTTAAAAGAAAAACAAGCAGACCTTCAATATTTTTAAATTTTATATTGTGAAATATTTTAAAATCAAATTTTTTCTTATCTTATTATCAAGTACATAATGTAACTATGTACTACAATGAGATCTTGTGGCAATCTTTAGATAGTTGTATAATTTAATATTTAAAACTTTTCTCTCAAGTGATGCATATGTTCCAAGTAAATACCAAGGTAAGATCTTGTACCAATCTTACAATGGCAAAATCATCCATTAATTGGAATTTATTTCACAATAAGAGATTAAAAAACAAGGCCAAAGGAATTACAAATAGTTTAAAATTTCAACACATGGATACCACAAAAAGTAAATGGATTAAATAAAGAACAACTTGTAGAACAACCTACAACAATTAACTATGCCTCATGAAAGTCATCACTTCTCACAAGTACATATTCAACAATAAAAAGAAATTACACTTATTGTTAACTTGACTTCACTTCTCATAGAATCCATTCCATAAAGGATATCACTGATGTCACCATAATTTTTTGTTATTGCCACCACAACCTCCCACCCACTTGACATATTTCTTTAGTTTTTATTTTATTTTATTTACTTATAGCTTTTTAATTACTTACTCTATATAACTTCAATATATCTATATTACACCCTATATTAATTTTAAGAACGTTTCATGTAATTATTTATATAAACACTGTTTTTGACTACTTTTGAACTTTTTCTCAACGCAAAAAGGTTTCAGCTTGCTATATGATGTTAACAACATGCATAGGTATAAAAAGTTGCAAACGATGTATCGGATTTAAAGTATCCAGAACTTAGACAAATACACAGTTTGTTTTCACACAACGAGCTCGTCACCGTCAGTCGATCTCTTCCTCTCCGCCATGGCGATGTCGAATTAGGGTTTCAATAGCGCTCTTGGAAGAGATCCATTCACGGGGGTGCTGGCTCGCCGGTTTTCGAGACCCAATTAGCCGATCTTCGCATCCATTCTCGTCCGTGCCGCATGTTGCGAAACTCTTCACACGAGCTGCTATTGCTGAACGTGAGACAGGTGCAGTTGGAGGAATCGAAGATGATCAAAGCGTCGTAGCGCGAGCTGTGTCGAAGCTGAGACTGAATTGCAACTGGCACTTGGATGGATTCTGCCGGGATGTGTGAAGAAGACGTGGGTCTGGTACAATGGTGTTTGGCGGTGCGTCTCGCAGGGAGCTTCTTCTAGTACCCGTTGTGCGAATCGCTTGGGTTTTCATTCCTTGGAGATAGGAGTAGTGAAAAGGCAGCTCTGAGGCGAATGGATATTCTGGAGTTGAGCCGAAGGTGTGGTTGGTGTTGTTGAGCGCTATTGGAAGTCTATTTGTGGAGTACCTTGTGGGTAGATTGACCAGATTGTCTTGATCCAGAAGTATAATGCAGGTGCTCTAGTATTATTATTTCCGAGGTCTGTCAATTTTTGTTGAGATTCACTTAGTGGTGATGTGCGACTATTCCAAGGGGTTGCGATAAATTGATATACATTTGAAGCCTCTGAGTCCGTTGATTGATTGCACTGAGCCCTAATCTTTTGTGGGTTTTTCGAGGAATGCTTGTGCGCTGTGCAATGAGTATTGGATTAGGCTGGCAAGACGTGCAGGAGAATTTCTAGTACTTCACAGGCGATTCTTTTGGATTAATTGGTGGGTTCTCAAGTAGGCGTTGCGGTGGGGACCATGACACCTTCAGCTGGACAGGTTCAATCATCAGGCATTGTTCTGCAGCATTATGCGGAGCCTGACAAAGTCACTGGGATTTGTCTGCCCTCATGGCGCATTACATCTTCCTCAATCGTTTATTCTTCCAACCTGGCCTCCGGCACAGCAACCACAGTAAGAAAACATCTAGCCACATATGATCTAACGTCAATCTTTTAACACCTTGACAAATGTCGAATGTGATATTACTAAATAACTGGGCCTCTTTCTGACGATCTTTGTTTTGCGATGTTTAATAATGGACACACTCATCCTTCTCATACTTTGCTTCCTCTGATGGTAATCTCCGAGTCTTCACATCTTCTAAGGTTGGTGTGAGTGCTTCAACAGGTGAAAGGAGAAGTTTATGTTCGTGGAGAGAGAGCTTATAGGTTTCAAGCTGATGTTGCAACAATCGATGCAGTGTCCTATCCCAACTCTGTACTACAAGTCTTAGGTGCGTGTGTGTTCAACACATGGTGTAAATATCTGACCTAAGCTTTGAATGGAAGTTATCACAATCACTTACTCTTCACGGATCGGATCTATCATTAGATGAAAATTCTAATTGCGTATGAGGTTGATGCAGTTCGCCACGATGACTATGAATTTGTATAAATCTGGTTCAAGCTCACTCCATATGCATGAACCAAGTATTGCAATCCAGCTTACTTTCGAAATGTTTTGTACTTTTGTAGGAAACTTGAAGGTTGCAGAGAAAACAACAGGAGCAACTCTGCACTGCAAAGTTTTGGTTAGTACAGGCTTTCCTTAGTATGTTGATGGATGATAAAGCAAAACACGATTTAGGCGTTTAAAATTTGTAAGGACATGCTAGTCAATATGTGGACATGTTTTGCACTGGTTCCGAGGGGTTAGAATTTACTTGTAGAACAAACGATCTTTTCTGTGATGCCAGTCGTCGAACCCATAAAATCTATCAAGTTTATTGTCTGTTGTTGAATGGTACGTGTGATAAGTTATAGGTGTTTCGAATGAATCAAGATCATGTGGCGTATATTTGGTCCCAGCAAATTTATGTCCATGCTTTTAAAGATAGGTAATGCGAATGGTAAATGATTTCCACTTGTTGGGATTAGGTTATGAGATACTTTTCTTTGGTTCTTAAAGAGTTGTGTCTGAGCGAGTTTGCCACTCTATTGACATGTACATTTTAGTTAACACTGGTTGAATTTTGTTTGATATTAACTTAGATGTTGGTTTTGATGGTATTAAGTTCTACGCCTTCATTTAGCAAATATATTCATTAAAGTTTGTAATCATTGAAAGAATCTCTCTCTTGATACAGCTGGTAGTGATGATTTTGTAGACATGGGAGGCAGTGTCTCAAATCCTCCGACTTGGGGGCCCAGCCACGAACAGCAAGCGATTGAACACTCTCTCTGGTGGATCGGGGTTAGGGTTACGTACTGTTGGAGCAAGCAACAGGGGCGTTAAAGGAGTACTACCAGCTTTAGATGAACAAATGATGTCTCTCTCACTAGGCGATTCTCAGCATTGGAAATCACCTGCAATTGGTGGTGTGTGTCGTACTCATATAAAAGTTCCCGGTACATATTTTAGTGGTGTAGACCTTAGTCTCAATCTGAAGTCATGGGCTGCAAAGAAATTACTTGCATTTAAGGTCGCCTTGGGCAGAATAATGAAAAGGACCTTTGAATCGAGCGATAAGAATTCTTTTGCGTTTTCAACAGTGAAACGAAAAAGAATATTTCCTGCTATAGTGGCATCTCCAAAGGAGGCATCTCAAAAAAGTAACTCTTCTGTCGATGTGATTGTTAATGCCGAGGAAGGATTAATATTCGACTTCGCTCGTGGGCGCATACATTCGCCAGGATTCCTATCCCTTTCATGCCCAGCACTACAAGCCGAGGTACGAATCTTTTGACTGAATATTTGAGCATGCTTGTATGGAAATGTATGAAAGCAATAGTTGCTGGTAAACTGTCATGTGTATTCATGCTGTTCAAGATGGTTTCATTGGAAGGAAACCGGTGCTGCAGAATCTCAATATCAGATTGTATTTTGATTACTGAGTTCCGTTCATGTTGTACCTCTTTTGCGTCTATTCGACTTCCTTCCATTTCAATTTTCCGCCTACTGTCAACTAGTGAGGCCGTTTCTAATGACTAATACTCTGTGAGGTGAACTACGTTGATTTTGCAACGTTTAGAATTTACCAAAGCCTCTTGCTTTTCTAATGTTTAAAGCTTACGCAGGTGCACGCTGGAGCTGGGGAAGTTATCTTACACAAAGACACAAGTGTGTTTCTGCAAGGAGGGGTTTCTGCAAAAGTTAAGAGTTTTAATCTACAGGCTCAAAGACTTTATTTTTCCGTGAGTGATGCGGATGCGCATTTTAAAACAGATGGCCTCAAATTTACCAGAGTGAACTCTAAATCTCAAACGGAGATTGCAGCGCAAACAAATATGGCTGAGCAAGAAATCCAAGTGTCTGCATTCGCTAATGATACGAAATTTCCACCCAATGCAGTTGTGAGGTTTGACTCTAGGTTAAGTCAAATGTATATCCGAAGTCCTGGTTTGCGAGTTCATCCACAAAAACATTTCACAGCGTGCCATTCATGTTGCTATGCTGAATGTAGTATTTTTGGCTCCTCCAGAATCGTTCTAAGAAGGAATAAACCTCTCAGTAACATGAGAGGCATTGTACAGGTCCTTGGTAAACAGCTGCTTTCATCATTACACGTTTCGTTGAGAACTGGCCAAAACAGGAACTTCGTGGGCATAGATTTTACAGTATCAGAGTGGTTTACAAGTAGCCCTAAGATTTTGATGCGAGGTAGTATTGACCAAGAGACATTACTTGCGGCTTTCAACACGAGTGGTAATGATATTCTCATAGCTGAGGGTGATGTCCGAATATGGTGGCAATAATGGCATTCATAGGCACCGTGTATATTTGTTTCTTATAACACATATGATTTCACTTATTCACAATTAGATGGCTAATTTTTGTCCTTTCGTACTCCAATTACAGCGCGTTATCATGAATTTTTACTTGTTTTTGCTGATGCAATTATCATCTGATACATCCAGTGTAGACCAGAAGAACATGAAGAATTACAGATGCATGATTTGCGCTTCACACTTTGCTGAGTGTCGCTTCTCTGAGCTATAACAGACGTTGAGTGGCGTGTTTTGTTTTTCATGTACTTCAAATCGTTAAAGCAAAAGAAGCAGCGTAGCACACGTGCTTATCTGTTGCCGATGTGAAACAGAATCCTGTCCGATATCTCAAGATGTATTCATTACGCTCTTTTATACAAGTTCTAAGATTTATTACTTCAGTTTCTGGACAAAAACATTCTGGACCTGAAAGACATCATTTCATGAAAAACGCGGGACGAAGTTCAGTTTTATCCTCGAGGTTAAGCTAATCCTGAAGAGGGGTGACGCAGTGAAAATCACCTTCTTTCACGAACCAAAAACAACGCAAACGTGACGATGATGAAAGATATTATAAATGACATGATTGCCTCAATGATCAGAGAGTCCGATGCGAACTCTAGCAATGTAGAGCTGTACCCAGTTGGGTTGTTGATGTTATAAAAGTGCAGTGCGTTACATTCGGGGCAAGCATTACTAATCATCACTTTTTGGATTGAGCCTGATGGATCATAGTAAGAAGAGGAACTCATCTTTGGAAACCTCATTAAAGCCGAGGCGAAACCAAGTGCGCAAGTGGAAGAGATAGCTGCCACTGCTACTCCCAGAAGAAGACCATCACACAACCAAGGCATTGACGTTATCTGGTGCCACAATAGCCTCGGTGTGATGATGCCCATGTTCGCCATTCGAACTTTCCAATGAACTTCTTCGAAGTTAAACGCCCTGTTTCAGTAATCTTGTATTTCTGGCCAATTGAAGAACACACATTAATTAACTGCGCCCAGCCTGAGGTGCAACATTGTTGATCACTAGGTGACCACACATCGAGGGTTTTGGGAAAGACGTAGAACAAATATGCTGAGAGATCTTCACAAAATTGAAAACACATGGATTGTGTAATTTATTTCAGTACTGTATTGTATAAATTGGATTTATTCCACCTATATTACCAACAATTACAGGAGTACATACTTATTTATCCAATTTAATACACTACCTGAACATGAGTTTGAAAAATTACCCACTCATGCTGCCAATATTGTCCAAATGATCGGAAATAATCAGAACTCTTTCATATGAGAATCAGCGTCGATTGATCCATCCTACAGAATTTCGTGTGATGATGCACCTAAATCAGCATTCATCTACAGCTCATAAAGTTACATGATTCGGTGTCATTGCAATCAAATCCTGTGTCTCGCTATGAATACCAGGGTATCACAAGAAAACTCTAGCGGCCAGGCTCGCTGGGAAGTTTTCATATGAAATGGCCACATGAGTGCAGGCTAACGGTTATCCATGAACAACTACCAGTAACTACATCACCTTCGGGGTCTTTTAGTAAGTAATACATGAGATCTGAAGTCTGGACATGTCCCAACGGAAGCCAAATTTGGCTTGGGTAATAGCTACAATCGACGTTCCAATTCCAAAAAACAGACACGTAGATATATTTCTTGACCAAGGCAAGAAGGACAACACCTAAGTCAGGGTCCCATGATCCCACTTGAAATTTTCAAAAGCAATGAAAATAAGTTTGATTCCACAAGTGAGCGTAGAGCAGGAGCGTTTGATATGAGAACACTCCACTTCTAAACAAAAGCAAGAAATCACCTTTCTATACTCTCCTTGCACCTACCCAACTTTCGCGAGTTTCCAGAAAGACTGCCATGGTAAGGGGCAGATTATCCTCGAACCAGCTCTGTTTTGTACCTTGGCGTCTTCACTTTCATATGTCTTGCTCTGCCAATTCAACAGAGGTTGCTCCTCCAGTTCTGAAAGTAGCAGATCAGACTCCGAGTTCCCGTTTTAAGGGTCTGAAGATCTCCGATAACTGCTGCTTACACAGCTTCTGATGCATAATTTATTGGTAAACTAATGTCGAGTTCACCAATAGTAGACCTGAAGAACATCGGCTGGAGAAGTAACCCATCCTTGATAGATCTTCAGAAGGAGTTGCTTGGGTTGGAAAATAACGAGAAGACCTCCAGGTTGGGGTTAAGAATGTGAAAACTCTAAGCAAACTAAACAAATGGTTTAGTGAAAATTACACTGTCGTAAGTAAGGGTTTTCATAGTCAACGTACCGCTCCCAGACAGGCTTGTACCTACTCATAGCTAGTTTTAGCCATGGCTTCATGTTGCCGTTGTAATGCACAACAGCGCCATTCTCAATTGATTCTGTATCAATATTTGCGTCGTAACCAAGTCCTAAAATATGCCAATGTCTGTCTAGAGGTTCAGTAAGCCCGTAGAAGGCAAGAAGTCCTGCAGGTAACGTCCCTAGTTTCCAAAGTGTCCGGTCTACATTTTGTTCTTGCCAGTAGTGGTACCTCGCGGTCACGTTTTTCTCCCTCCACTTATCCAAGTCAAAAACATTCATCCCAAACGCCCAACCACATGCATCTGGGTCGAAGTGAGACTTAATCTTGGGGTGTGAGAAATTCAGGTATTTGTGGAAGCGATGAAAGCTCTCCAGGCAGGTTTCTACTGCACCGTTAACATTTCCGTGGAGATCAAGCGAGAAAAGGTCCGAAAGATCCCGTTGAACCACAACATCATCATCCAAGAAGACAACCTGCAAAAGGAAAAACTAATATGAATCCACCAACAACCAGAGAACTAACCACTTTATAATACGAGTTGACAAGCTCTTGATGTAAAGCCCACCACGGCTGCAACCACCCGAAAAGTATACCATACGCTTAACTTGAAACACCGCCAAAATGAACACCTTGAGGTCAGTAGCGTACCTTTTCCAATGTGGGATAAACTTCAGGAATGTAGAAGCGGAGATGGTTCAGCATAGACAAATATTTAGGATTCCGGAACTTCAACGCAGTTTTCTGAGTTTCTCCACCACCCTGGGTGTTAGACCGGAAGTAGTAACTTTGAGTTCCTGCATCTTGAAGTTGCTTAAGAACTGGAACATATGTAGCATTCAACCATGTAAAGCTCTCAACGTATCGAATCTCGATAGCCACTCCTTTGAAATCATTTTCAGCGAACCATGTTTGCATCGCCCCGTGATTCACCAAATCTGTGACTACATGAAAGACAAGAAGCTCCGGATGATGCGAATTCACTATCGTTGAATTGATGACAACAGAAGCGCCCAATACGTTGTCAGAAAAGACACAAAAGTGGTAAAGCCGAGTGTCTGTGAGTTTAGGAGCTAAGTTTTTCTCAGCCGCCCCTACTTTTTCCCGTAACTTCTCGTCAGTAGCCCACTTGGTTACAAGTCTCAAGCTTAAGCAGTGAAGACTTTTTGGAACTGCCTCA